>NC_069504.1:817526058-817542201 GCF_027579735.1 Bombina bombina
CGCCCTTCCTCAGGATAGGTCTTTCAAGGCCAAAAATAAACCTAATTTTCGTCCCTTTCGCAGAAACGGACCAGCCCCAAGTGCTACGTCCTCTAAGCAGGAGGGTAATACTTCTCAAGCCAAGCCAGCCTGGAGACCAATGCAAGGCTGGAACAAGGGAAAGCAGGCCAAGAAACCTGCCACTGCTACCAAGACAGCATGAGATGTTGGCCCCCGATCCGGGACCGGATCTGGTGGGGGGCAGACTCTCTCTCTTCGCTCAGGCTTGGGCAAGAGATGTTCTGGATCCTTGGGCGCTAGAAATAGTCTCCCAAGGTTATCTTCTGGAATTCAAGGGGCTTCCCCCAAGGGGGAGGTTCCACAGGTCTCAATTGTCTTCAGACCACATAAAAAAACAGGCATTCTTGCATTGTGTAGAAGACCTGTTAAAAATGGGAGTGATTCATCCTGTTCCATTAGGAGAACAAGGGATGGGGTTCTACTCCAATCTGTTCGTAGTTCCCAAAAAAGAGGGAACGTTCAGACCAATCTTAGATCTCAAGATCCTAAACAAGTTTCTCAAGGTTCCATCGTTCAAAATGGAAACCATTCGAACAATTCTTCCTTCCATCCAGGAAGGTCAATTCATGACCACGGTGGATTTAAAGGATGCGTATCTACATATTCCTATCCACAAGGAACATCATCGGCTCCTAAGGTTCGCATTCCTGGACAAGCATTACCAGTTTGTGGCACTTCCGTTCGGATTAGCCACTGCTCCAAGGATTTTCACAAAGGTACTAGGGTCCCTTCTAGCTGTGCTAAGACCAAGGGGCATTGCAGTAGTACCTTACTTGGACGACATTCTGATTCAAGCGTCGTCCCTTCCTCAAGCAAAGGCTCACACGGACATTGTCCTGGCCTTTCTCAGATCTCACGGATGGAAAGTGAACGTAGAAAAGAGTTCTCTATCTCCGTCAACAAGGGTTCCCTTCTTGGGAACAATAATAGACTCCTTAGAAATGAGGATTTTTCTGACAGAGGCCAGAAAAACAAAACTTCTAAACTCTTGTCAAATACTTCATTCTTTACGAGACTGCCGGACGGCAGCCTCCTGACAGAATCACAGCTCATTCCATTAGGGCTGTGGCTTCCACATGGGCCTTCAAGAACGAGGCTTCTGTTGATCAGATATGTAAGGCAGCGACTTGGTCTTCACTGCACACTTTTACTAAATTTTACAAGTTTGATACTTTTGCTTCTTCTGAGGCTATTTTTGGGAGAAAGGTTTTGCAAGCCGTGGTGCCTTCCATCTAGGTGACCTGATTTGCTCCCTCCCTTCATCCGTGTCCTAAAGCTTTGGTATTGGTTCCCACAAGTAAGGATGACGCCGTGGACCGGACACACCTATGTTGGAGAAAACAGAATTTATGTTTACCTGATAAATTACTTTCTCCAACGGTGTGTCCGGTCCACGGCCCGCCCTGGTTTTTTTAATCAGGTCTGATAATTTATTTTCTTTAACTACAGTCACCACGGTATCATATGGTTTCTCCTATGCAAATATTCCTCCTTTACGTCGGTCGAATGACTGGGGAAGGCGGAGCCTAGGAGGGATCATGTGACCAGCTTTGCTGGGCTCTTTGCCATTTCCTGTTGGGGAGGAGAATATCCCACAAGTAAGGATGACGCCGTGGACCGGACACACCGTTGGAGAAAGTAATTTATCAGGTAAACATAAATTCTGTTTTTGTATAGTCAGTCTTTTTCTATATTTTATATCAGATAAGTGGCCCTTTTAAATATTATGTGATGTGCAGAGCTTTTGGGGTTCCAGATTTTTCTTCCTTAAATGAACAAATATGAAAGCTTTAGCATTTCAAAACCTTTCTAATGGCAGTGAAAGTCCACAAATTATATTAATGGAAAATACTTCACCTGGCCACCAGGAGGAGGCAAACACCCCAAACATAGCATTGAAATACCCCTCCCACTTCCCCTACCCTCTTAGTAGTTCTTTGCCTCGTTTCATGGAAGTAGGCAGAGAGAGAGGCTCTACTGAAGATTCTGATTTTATTGTCCTCAATGGATTGTTTCCTGCAAGAGAGGGCAGGCGAGTTGTTGGTAGCAGGCTGATTATCTCCCCATATACATAGATGGGGATGGTACCATGTGATGGATACCCCGGCTACCCTGACTGGGTAGCTCCGCCAAAATGGTCGAGCTTCCTCCCTGCCAACTGCAGCTGTGTAGCGGCCAAGTGATTATAGCCAGTAGCCCACCCTGATACCAGACAGCACCAGTATTCAGGATCCCACCCTGTGACAGACTCCGGCTACCCCTACTGTGTAGCTCTGCCAGAGGGTTCTTCTTATCCCTGACAACAGGTCGCTATGTAGCGGAGAAGTGATTATAGAAATCCCCACCCAAATAACTAGACAGACTAGCATTCAGGTTAAACAAGAACTGATTTTTTTAGGAAACACACACTCCTTTTATACTCAAACAAAGGGTCTTATCTTACTCCCGAATCTCCCGCCATTCCCGACCCTCCAGGCAGACTGACGCCTGCCATAGCAGCCGCAGTCCCACAGAGTCCTAGGACACAGAGGTGGTAGTTTCGGGGTGATACCGGGGGAGCAGCTGCACTTCCAAGGTGTCATTTGAAATTGCTTGGTCCCCAGATGCCACAGTCCAACAAGTGGTGTGATTCGTTACTGGGGACCGGAGTTGCAGCCCGGTAAAGATAGGGGTGTAGGGTGTCCAAAACCCCTGGTTTCCAAAGAAGCTCCCCCCTGGCAATTCTCCCACCTCTTGTCCTCCCTAGGGGCTACCAATCCCCAAAAGAGCGGAGCTCTGGGGCAAAGGGCTGCTGGAGCGACCAGGGGTAAAGTTAGCAGGTTTCTGGCGGGATGTGGCCGACCGGGAGTTCCAGGAGCCCAGCCAGCCTGAGGGGGGTTAGGCAGGTATCTGTTGCAGTGCGGCTGGCCGGCAGTTCCAGGAGCCTGGCCAGCCTAGAAGGGGTTTCCCTGTCAGAGATCAGCTCTTCTCTGACAAAGTTCACATAGAAACAACAGATATCACAAATCTGGAAGATTCCATAAGCCCGTTCCCTGGGAGCCTGCTCTGCCGTTGGGGAGAGAGACCGGCTGTGGTTCGCTCCTTGAAGTTCTATCTTCAGGCTACTAAAGAGTTTAGACAATCTTCCTGTTTGTTTGTTGTCTATTCAGGGAAGCGTAAGTGGCAGAAGGCTACTTTCACTTCCCTATCTTTTTGGTTAAGGAGTGTCATCCACTTAGCTTACGAGACAGCGGGACATCGTCCTCCTGAGCGGATAACGGCCCATTTCACTAGAGCAGTGGCTTCCTTTTTGGGCCTTTAAGAACGAGGCCTCTATGGATCAGATTTGTAAGGCGGCTACTTGGTCCTCCTTGCATACTTTTTCAAAATTTTACAATTTTAATGTTTTTGCTTCTGCTGAAGCAGCTTTTGGGAGAAAAGTTTTGCAGGCTGTGGTGCCCTCAGAATAGGGTCCGCCTCTTCCTTTTTCTTCCCTCCCGTTATTCATTATGTCCTTTGGAGCTTGGATATAGTTTTCCCAACAGTAAGGAGTTAAGCCGTCGACTCTCCCTATCTTAGGAAGGAAAACATAATTTATGCTTACCAGATAATTTCCTTTTCTTCCGGATAGGGAGAGTCCACTGCCCCTGTCCATTTTTTCATGTCTATGGGCGGTCCCCTATTATTTATTTTATTCTTCTGGCAGCATTCATACCCTAATGCTTCTCTTACTTTTCCTTGTTCCCTCTGCAGAATGACTGGAGTAATGAGGAAGTGGGAGGGATATTTAAAGGGATATGAAACCCAACATTTTTCTTTAATGAATATTAATATAGAAAGAGGGAGCGCCAGCTATAGGCTAAAGTATCAGAATAACAGAATAATATTAAAATACATTTATTACATTCACATAAACTAGGGTACCCTATGTACATATAAGAATTCAATTGAAAACAATTAAAAAAATAGTTAAAAACAATAGAGTAAGTGCCCCTCAGGAGAGCGGGGAATACCAAAACATATAAACACAAAAAAATGTGTATTAAAAGTCCTAAATGATATAAAAAGTCTTAATAAGTGATGATATCCTTAGCAAATGTCCTGTGTAACAGATCCGGTGCCTTGTGAATCCAATTAATCCTTTGTGTATGATGGGGTAGCCAAGAAATCAAAAATCAAAATAAAGATGGTTATCAAAAATATAAGATAAAAATAGAAATCAAAAAAATAAAAATAAAAATTGGAGAAAGTGAATCCAAGTGAAAAAAGTAAATAAGAAATCCAATAGAATCCAAAAATTGCAGTACCTGTGAAAAACAAAAATCACATAGTACAATAACGCTAATATGAATATAAACTTAATTGAAAATAGGCTTACCCTATATGTAAACTCGAGCAGTGACTACTTATAACATGTACATTAACACGTTTCAGCCCCAAAGCTGAGCCTTTTTCTTTTTTTCTTGAGAAAGGCCCAGCTTTGGGGCCAAAACGTGTTGATATACATGTTATAAGTAGTCACTGCTCGAGTTTACATATAGGGTAAGCCTATTTTCAATTAAGTTTATATTCATATTAGCGTTATTGCACTATGTGATTTTTGTTTTTCACAGGTACTGCAATTTTTGGATCCTATTGGATTTCTTATTCACTTTTTTCACTTGATTCACTTTTCTCCAATTTTTATTTTTATTTTTTTTATTTTTATTTTTATTATATATTTTTGATAACCATCTTTATTTAGATTTTTGATATCTTGGATACCTCATCATACACAGAGGATTAATTGGATTCACAAAGGCACCGGATCTATTACACAGGACATTTGCTAAGGACTTTTTATATCATTTGGGACTTTTAATACACATGTTTTTGTGTTTATATGTTTTGGTATTCCCCTCTCTCCTGAGGGGCACTTACTCTATTGTTTTTAACTATTTTTTTAATTGTTTTCAATCGAATTGTTATATGTACATAGGGTACCCTAGTTTATGTGAATGTAATAAATGTATTTTAATATTATTCTGTTATTCTGATACTTTAGCCTGTAGCTAGCGCTCCCTCTTTCTATATTAATATTAATGTTTTTGAGTTTTGAGGGGTCTCACTTTGGGAGCTTGTATCTGTTTGGATGTTGGCGCCATATATGCACTTTTGAACATTATTTTCTTTAATGATTCAGATAGAGCAGGACATTTTAAGCATCTTTCTAATTTTCTCCTATTAACAATTTTTCTTTGTTCTCCTGATATGCTTTGTTTAATGAGCAGCAATGCACATCTGGTTGCTTACTGAACACATGCGTGAGCCAATGACAATCGGTATATATATGCATCCACCAATCGGCAACTAGAACCTAGATTCTTTGCTGCTCATGAACTTTCCTAGATAAACATTTCAGCAAAGGATAACAAGAGAAGAAAGAAAATTAAATATAAGTAAATTGGAAAGTTGTTTAAAATTGTATTCTCTTCTTCAGAATCATGAAATAAAAATTTTGGGTTTCATCTCCCTTTAAGCCTTTGGCTGGGGTGTCTTTGCCTCCTCCTGGTGGCCAGGTGTTGTATTTCCCAATAGTAAGGAATGAAGCCGTGGACTTTCCCTATCTGGAAGAAAAGGAATTTATCTTGGTAAGCATAAATTTTGTTTTTTTGTTTACGGATTTCTTAAGCCAGATGGATCATAGGTCCAGGATTTTACTCTATTTGTGTCCCATAATTCACCTAGTTGAACTTGGACTAAGGAGTGGTATGTTGGCTGACCTCAAGATTGGTTGGAGGATCTGACTTGTAAATATAGTCAAGTTTGGTATAACAATTTATGTGCAGCTGAAGTGTAGGTGGCATCAGAAGTATCACCATATAGTGTTGTCCACTTATTTTGCAGATTATGTGGAGAAAGGGAATCAAAGGCAGACTTGGCTATAGAACTCTGTCTTTTTTCTTTTTTTTTTTGGGACTTTGCGGAGAGGGACCATTTTTTTTTAATAATTGGAGGTCATATATTAAAGTCTCCAGCTAGGATGATCCTCATCTTTGACCAGTCTGTATGTAAATTTGAAATATTATAGAAAAAATGTCTTGTTTTTCATTGGGTGCCCTGTATTTGTATGTGGACTAATATTTATATAGCCCGACTTTATCTGTTATTGTCTCTCTGTGTAAACTGTAATGATGAGTGGATCAATATCGACACTTTTCTTTTCTCTTGTAAGATGTATCGAGTCCACGGATTCATCCTTTACTTGTGGGATATTCTCCTTCCCAACAGGAAGTGGCAAAGAGAGCACACAGCAGAGCTGTCCATATAGCTCCCCCTCTAGCTCCACCCCCCAGTCATTCTCTTTGCCGGCTCTAAGCAATCGGAAGGCGACTGCTACCTCTCTTTCCTTTTGGCTGAAAAGCATCATGCGTTTGGCCTATGAGACTGCTGGCCAGCAGCCTCCCGAAACAATTACTGCTCATTCTACCAGAGCAGTGGCTTCCACATGGGCTTTTAAAAATGAGGCTTCTGTTGAACAGATTTGTAAGGCAGCGACTTGGTCTTCGCTGCATACTTTTTCCAAATTTTACAAATTCGATACTTTTGCTTCTTCGGAGGCTATTTTTGGGAGACAGGTTTTACAAGCAGTGGTGCCTTCCGTTTAAGGTACCTGTCTTGTTACCCTCCCTTCATCCGTGTCCTAAAGCTTTGGTATTGGTATCCCACAAGTAAAGGATGAATCCGTGGACTCGATACATCTTACAAGAGAAAACAGAATTTATGCTTACCTGATAAATTACTTTCTCTTGTGATGTATCGAGTCCACGGCCCGCCCTGTCTATTAAGTAAGGTAGTTTTTTTGTTTAAACTACAGTCACCACTGCACCCTATGGTTTCTCCTTTTTCTTCCTAACCTTCGGTCGAATGACACGGGGGGGGGGAGCTAGAGGGGGGGCTATATGGACAGCTCTGCTGTGTGCTCTCTTTGCCACTTCCTGTTGGGAAGGAGAATATCCCACAAGTAAAGGATGAATCCGTGGACTCGATACATCACAAGAGAAAGTAATTTATCAGGTAAGCATAAATTATTTTTTTCTCCTACATTGGTGTATCCGGTCCACGGCTTCATCCTTACTTGTGGGATATTCTCAATCCCTACAGGAAGTGGCAAAGAGAGCACACAGCAAAGCTGTCCATATAGCTCCCCTCAGGCTCCGCCCCCCAGTCATTCTCTTTGCCGCTCTAACAAGTAGCATCTCCACGGGGTTGATAAAGAGTATGTGGTGTTATATTTGTAGTTTTATTTCTTCAATCAAGAGTTTGTTATTTTAAAATAGTGCCGGTTTGTACTATTTACTCTGAGGAAGAACAGTGATGAAGATTTCTGCTGAGAGGAATATGATTTTAGCACCAATATCTAAAATCCATTGCTGTTCCCACGCAGGGCTGTTGAATACCAGAGAACTTCAGTTGGGGGGAACAGTTTGCAGGCTTAACTGCTTCAGGTATGATCAGTCATTTTTCTAACAAGACCAAGTAATGCTAGAAGACTGTCAGAAATCCCATTAGGGATAGGTAAGCCATTTTTCTCAAACTCAGTATAAAACAATGGCTTAAATTAAGGGCTCAATGCTGGTTGACACTATTGTGGGCTTAATCGATTGATTATTAGCATGTTTCAGTATGCATAAAGTGTTTTTTTGAGACTTTATAACACTTTTGGGGTTTAATATTGCGCCTGGCACTTAATTAGACACCTAATCTGGTCTGTAAGGCCCCACCACTCTGGAAGGAAGAGAGAGGAGGCCTCATTTTCGCGCCTAAATTGCACAGTTGTTTTGACTAGACAGTTCATGTAGCTTCACGTGGGGAGTCCAGAGACATCAGAAAGGACTTCAGAGAGGCTTATTTCTTACTCAAATAATCCCTAAGGAAGGTAAAAGCCACAGTAGAGGCTGTGGCATTGTGCTGTAGTATTTTTAACCGGTTAACTGCTGTTCTTAGCTCCGGTTTGGGCATTAAGGGGTTAATTGGTCTGAAAAATTGTGTGCAATCCTTTCAAAGCATTAAGACAATGTGGTGAAAATTTCATTAAAATCGGATGATTTTTTGATGGTTTTTTGATGTTTTAGTAATAAAGTGTGCACTTTTATTATTTAAAGACACAGTAACGGTTTTGTCAAATTAATTTTTTATTGCATTGAAGTTCTGTCTAACTCTGTCAAACATGTCTGAACCTTCAGATAGCAATTGTTCTATATGTTTAAAGGCCAAGGCGGTGCCCCCATTAAACTTATGTGTGAAGTGTGCTATAGCGTCCAAACGGCATAAGGACCGCACAGTCACGCTTATAGATGTAGCCCAAAATGATTCTTTAGCTGAAGGTATTGAGGATAGTTCACTATCCTCTCCTTCTGTGTCAACACCAGCTATGCCCGCACCAGCGATGCCCAGTACATCTAGCGCACCGATTCCTATTACTTTGCAACAGTTAGCGGCACTAATGGATAATTCTCTAGCAGCATTTTCTTTCATGTAATTAGCAAGAGTCCATGAGCTAGTGACGTATGGGATATACATTCCTACCAGGAGGGGCAAAGTTTCCCAAACCTCAAAATGCCTACAAATACACCCCTCACCACACCCACAAATCAGTTTTACAAACTTTGCCTCCTATGGAGGTGGTGAAGTAAGTTTGTGCTAGATTCTACGTTGATATGCGCTCCGCAGCAGGTTGGAGCCCGGTTTTCCTCTCAGCGTGCAGTGAATGTCAGAGGGATGTGAGGAGAGTATTGCCTATTTGAATTCAATGATCTCCTTCTACGGGGTCTATTTCATAGGTTCTCTGTTATCGGTCGTAGAGATTCATCTCTTACCTCCCTTTTCAGATCGACGATATACTCTTATATATATACCATTACCTCTACTGATTTTCGTTTCAGTACTGGTTTGGCTTTCTACAACATGTAGATGAGTGTCCAGGGGTAAGTAAGTCTTATTTTCTGTGACACTCTAAGCTATGGTTGGGCACTTTTTTATAAAGTTCTAAATATATGTATTCAAACATTTATTTGCCTTGACTCAGGATGTTCAACATTCCTTATTTTCAGACAGTCAGTTTCATATTTGGGATAATGCATTTGAATCAATCATTTTTTTCTTACCTTAAAATGTGACTTTTTCCCTGTGGGCTGTTAGGCTCGCGGGGGCTGAAAATGCTTCATTTCTCCAACATAGGTGTGTCCGGTCCACGGCGTCATCCTTACTTGTGGGATATTCTCTTCCCCAACAGGAAATGGCAAAGAGCCCAGCAAAGCTGGTCACATGATCCCTCCTAGGCTCCGCCTTCCCCAGTCATTCTCTTTGCCGTTGTACAGGCAACATCTCCACGGAGATGGCTTAGAGTTTTTTGGTGTTTAACTGTAGTTTTTATTATTCAATCAAGAGTTTGTTATTTTAAAATAGTGCTGGTATGTACTATTTACTCTGAAACAGAAAGGTGATGAAGATTTCTGTTTGTAAGAGGAAAATGATTTTAGCAACCGTTACTAAAATCGATGGCTGTTTCCACACAGGACTGTTGAGAGGAATTAACTTCAGTTGGGGGAAACAGTGAGCAGACTTTTGCTGCTTGAGGTATGACACATTTCTAACAAGACGATGTAATGCTGGAAGCTGTCATTTTCCCTATGGGATCCGGTAAGCCATTTTTATTACATAAGAAAAAAAGGGCTTCACAAGGGCTTTTAAGACTGTAGACATTTTCTGGGCTAAATCGATTGATATATAAGCATATTTTAATACTTCATAGCTTTGAGGAATTATTTTATTCTTGGGAATTATGTAAAATAACCGGCAGGCACTGTATTGGACACCTTTTTCTCTAGGGGCTTTCCCTAATCATAGGCAGAGCCTCATTTTCGCGCCTCTATTGCGCACTTGTTTTTGGGAAGCATGACATGCAGATGCATGTGTGAGGAGCTCTGATACATAGAAAAGACTTTCTGAAGGCGTCATTTGGTATCGTATTCCCCTTTGGGCTTGGTTGGGTCTCAGCAAAGCAGATACCAGGGACTGTAAAGGGGTTAAATATAAAAACGGCTCCGGTTCCGTTATTTTAAGGGTTAAAGCTTCCAAATTTGGTGTGCAATACTTTTAAGGCTTTAAGACACTGTGGTGAAATTTTGGTGAATTTTGAACAATTCCTTCATACTTTTTCACATTTGCAGTAATAAAGTGTGTTCAGTTTAAAATTTAAAGTGACAGTAACGGTTTTATTTTAAAACGTTTTTTGTACTTTGTTATCAAGTTTATGCCTGTTTAACATGTCTGAACTACCAGATAGACTGTGTTCTGTATGTGGGGAAGCCAAGGTTCCTTCTCATTTAAATAGATGTGATTTATGTGACACAAAATTTAGAGAAAATGATGCCCAAGATGATTCCTCAAGTGAGGGGAGTAAGCATGGTACTGCATCATCCCCTCCTTCGTCTACACCAGTCTTGCCCACACAGGAGGCCCCTAGTACATCTAGTGCGGCAATACTCCTTACTATGCAACAATTAACGGCTGTAATGGATAATTCTATCAAAAACATTTTAGCCAAAATGCCCACTTATCAGCGAAAGCGCGACTGCTCTGTTTTAGAAAATACTGAAGAGCATGAGGACGCTGATGATATTGGTTCTGAAGTGCCCCTACACCAGTCTGAGGGGGCCAGGGAGGTTTTGTCTGAGGGAGAAATTTCAGATTCAGGGAAAATTTCTCAACAAGCTGAACCTGATGTGATTACATTCAAATTTAAATTGGAACATCTCCGCGCCCTGCTTAAGGAGGTGTTATCTACTCTGGATGATTGTGAGAATTTGGTCATTCCAGAGAAATTATGTAAAATGGACAAGTTCCTAGAGGTCCCGGGGCCCCCCGAAGCTTTTCCTATACCCAAGCGGGTGGCGGACATTGTAAACAAAGAATGGGAAAGGCCCGGCATACCTTTCGTCCCTCCCCCTATATTTAAGAAATTGTTTCCTATGGTCGACCCCAGAAAGGACTTATGGCAGACAGTCCCCAAGGTCGAGGGGGCGGTTTCTACTCTAAACAAACGCACCACTATACCCATAGAAGATAGTTGTGCTTTCAAAGATCCTATGGATAAAAAATTAGAGGGTTTGCTTAAAAAGATGTTTGTTCAGCAAGGTTACCTTCTACAACCAATTTCATGCATTGTTCCTGTCACTACAGCAGCGTGTTTCTGGTTCGATGAACTAGAAAAGGCGCTCAATAAAGATTCTTCTTATGAGGAGATTTTGGACAGAATTCATGCTCTCAAATTGGCTAACTCTTTCACCCTAGACGCCACTTTGCAATTGGCTAGATTAGCGGCGAAAAATTCTGGGTTTGCTATTGTGGCGCGCAGAGCGCTCTGGCTAAAATCTTGGTCAGCGGATGCGTCTTCCAAGAACAAATTGCTTAACATTCCTTTCAAGGGGAAAACGCTGTTTGGCCCTGACTTGAAAGAGATTATTTCTGATATCACTGGGGGCAAGGGCCACGCCCTTCCTCAGGATAGGTCTTTCAAGGCCAAAAATAAACCTAATTTTCGTCCCTTTCGCAGAAACGGACCAGCCCCAAGTGCTACGTCCTCTAAGCAAGAGGTTAATACTTCTCAAGCCAAGCCAGCCTGGAGGCCAATGCAAGGCTGGAACAAAGGTAAGCAGGCCAAGAAACCTGCCACTGCTACCAAGACAGCATGAGATGTTGGCCCCCGATCCGGGACCGGATCTGGTGGGGGGCAGACTCTCTCTCTTCGCTCAGGCTTGGGCAAGAGATGTTCTGGATCCTTGGGCGCTAGAAATAGTCTCCCAAGGTTATCTTCTGGAATTCAAGGGGCTTCCCCCAAGGGGGAGGTTCCACAGGTCTCAATTGTCTTCAGACCACATAAAAAAACAGGCATTCTTACATTGTGTAGAAGACCTGTTAAAAATGGGAGTGATTCATCCTGTTCCATTAGGAGAACAAGGGATGGGGTTCTACTCCAATCTGTTCGTAGTTCCCAAAAAAGAGGGAACATTCAGACCAATCTTAGATCTCAAGATCCTAAACAAGTTTCTCAAGGTTCCATCGTTCAAAATGGAAACCATTCGAACAATTCTTCCTTCCATCCAGGAAGGTCAATTCATGACCACGGTGGATTTAAAGGATGCGTATCTACATATTCCTATCCACAAGGAACATCATCGGTTCCTAAGGTTCGCATTTCTGGACAAGCATTACCAGTTTGTGGCACTTCCGTTCGGATTAGCCACTGCTCCAAGAATTTTCACAAAGGTACTAGGGTCCCTTCTAGCGGTGCTAAGACCAAGGGGCATTGCAGTAGTACCTTACTTGGACGACATTCTGATTCAAGCGTCGTCCCTTCCACAAGCAAAGGCTCACACGGACATTGTCCTGGCCTTTCTCAGATCTCACGGGTGGAAAGTGAACGTAGAAAAAAGTTCTCTATCTCCGTCAACAAGGGTTCCCTTCTTGGGAACAATAATAGACTCCTTAGAAATGAGGATTTTTCTGACAGAGGCCAGAAAATCAAAACTTCTAAACTCTTGTCAAATACTTCATTCTGTTCCTCTTCCTTCCATAGCGCAGTGCATGGAAGTAATAGGTTTGATGGTAGCGGCAATGGACATAGTTCCTTTTGCGCGAATTCATCTAAGACCATTACAACTGTGCATGCTCAGTCAGTGGAATGGGGATTATACAGACTCGTCTCCGACGATACAAGTAGATCAGAGGACCAGAGATTCACTCCGTGGTGGCTGTCCCTGGACAACCTGTCACAGGGGATGAGCTTCCGCAGACCAGAGTGGGTCATTGTCACGACCGACGCCAGTCTGGTGGGCTGGGGCGCGGTCTGGGGACCCCTGAAAGCTCAGGGTCTTTGGTCTCGGGAAGAATCTCTTCTCCCGATAAATATTCTGGAACTGAGAGCGATATTCAATGCTCTCAAGGCTTGGCCTCAGCTAGCAAAGGCCAAATTCATACGGTTTCAATCAGACAACATGACGACTGTTGCGTACATCAACCATCAGGGGGGAACAAGGAGTTCCCTGGCGATGGAAGAAGTGACCAAAATCATTCAATGGGCGGAGACTCACTCCTTCCACTTGTCTGCAATCCACATCCCAGGAGTGGAAAATTGGGAAGCGGATTTTCTGAGTCGTCAGACATTTCATCCGGGGGAGTGGGAACTCCATCCGGAAATCTTTGCCCAAATTACTCAGTTGTGGGGCATTCCAGACATGGATCTGATGGCCTCTCGTCAGAACTTCAAGGTTCCTTGCTACGGGTCCAGATCCAGGGATCCCAAGGCCACTCTAGTAGATGCACTAGTAGCACCTTGGACCTTCAAACTAGCTTATGTATTCCCGCCGTTTCCTCTCATCCCCAGGCTGGTAGCCAGGATCAATCAGGAGAGGGCATCGGTGATCTTGATAGCTCCTGCGTGGCCACGCAGGACTTGGTATGCAGACCTGGTGAATATGTCATCGGCTCCACCATGGAAGCTACCTTTGAGACGGGACCTTCTTGTTCAAGGTCCGTTCGAACATCCGAATCTGGTCTCACTCCAACTGACTGCTTGGAGATTGAACGCTTGATCTTATCAAAGCGAGGGTTCTCAGATTCTGTCATTGATACTCTTGTTCAGGCCAGAAAGCCTGTAACTAGAAAAATCTACCACAAAATATGGAAAAAATATATCTGTTGGTGTGAATCTAAAGGATTCCCTTGGGACAAGATAAAAATTCCTAAGATTCTATCCTTTCTTCAAGAAGGTTTGGAGAAAGGATTATCTGCAAGTTCTTTGAAGGGACAGATTTCTGCCTTGTCTGTGTTACTTCACAAAAAGCTGGCAGCTGTGCCAGATGTTCAAGCCTTTGTTCAGGCTCTGGTTAGAATCAAGCCTGTTTACAAACCTTTGACTCCTCCTTGGAGTCTCAATTTAGTTCTTTCAGTTCTTCAGGGGGTTCCGTTTGAACCCTTACATTCCGTTGATATTAAGTTATTATCTTGGAAAGTTTTGTTTTTGGTTGCAATTTCTTCTGCTAGAAGAGTTTCAGAATTATCTGCTCTGCAGTGTTCTCCTCCTTATCTGGTGTTCCATGCAGATAAGGTGGTTTTGCGTACTAAACCTGGTTTTCTTCCGAAAGTTGTTTCTAACAAAAACATTAACCAGGAGATAGTCGTGCCTTCTTTGTGTCCGAATCCAGTTTCAAAGAAGGAACGTTTGTTGCACAATTTGGATGTAGTTCGTGCTCTAAAATTCTATTTAGATGCTACAAAGGATTTTAGACAAACATCTTCCTTGTTTGTTGTTTATTCTGGTAAAAGGAGAGGTCAAAAAGCAACTTCTACCTCTCTCTCTTTTTGGCTTAAAAGCATCATCAGATTGGCTTACGAGACTGCCGGACGGCAGCCTCCTGAAAGAATCACAGCTCATTCCACTAGGGCTGTGGCTTCCACATGGGCCTTCAAGAACGAGGCTTCTGTTGATCAGATATGTAAGGCAGCGACTTGGTCTTCACTGCACACTTTTACTAAATTTTACAAATTTGATACTTTTGCTTCCTCTGAGGCTATTTTTGGGAGAAAGGTTTTGCAAGCCGTGGTGCCTTCCATCTAGGTGACCTGATTTGCTCCCTCCCTTCATCCGTGTCCTAAAGCTTTGGTATTGGTTCCCACAAGTAAGGATGACGCCGTGGACCGGACACACCTATGTTGGAGAAAACAGAATTTATGTTTACCTGATAAATTACTTTCTCCAACGGTGTGTCCGGTCCACGGCCCGCCCTGGTTTTTTTTTTTAATCAGGTCTGATAATTTATTTTCTTTAACTACAGTCACCACGGTATCATATGATTTCTCCTATGCAAATATTCCTCCTTTACGTCGGTCGAATGACTGGGGAAGGCGGAGCCTAGGAGGGATCATGTGACCAGCTTTGCTGGGCTCTTTGCCATTTCCTGTTGGGGAAGAGAATATCCCACAAGTAAGGATGACGCCGTGGACCGGACACACCGTTGGAGAAAGTAATTTATCAGGTAAACATAAATTCTGTTTTTATTGCGTCATTCTTGGCGCAGACTTTTTTGGCGCAAAATTTTTTTCTGTTTCCGGCGTCATACGTGTTGCCGGAAGTTGCGTCATTTTTGACGTTCTTTTGCGCCAAAAGTGTCGGCGTTCCGGATGTGGCGTCATTTTTGGCTCCAAAAGCATTTAGGCGCCAAATAATGTGGGCGTCTTATTTGGCGCTAAAAAAATATGGGCGTCACTTTCGTCTCCACATTATTTAAGTCTCATTATTTATTGCTTCTGGCTGCTAGAAGCTTGTTCACTGGCATTTTTTCCCATTCCTGAAACTGTCATTTAAGGAATTTGATTAATTTTGCTTTATATGTTGTTTTTTCTATTACATATTGCAAGATGTCCCACGTTGCAACTGAGTCAGAAGATACTAATGGAAAATCGCTGCCTGGTGCTGGAGCTGCCAAAGCTAAGTGTATCTGCTGTAAACTTTTGGTAGCTGTTCCTCCAGCTGTTGTTTGTATTGAATGTCATGACAAACTTGTTAATGCAGATAATATTTCCTTTAGTAAAGTTCCATTACCTGTTGCTGTTCCGTCAACATCTAATACTCAGAGTGTTCCTGATAACATAAGAGATTTTGTTTCTAAATCCATTATGAAGGCTATGTCTGTTATTCCTCCTTCTAGTAAACATAAAAAGTATTTTAAAACTTCTCATTGTTCCGATGAATTTTTAAATGAACATCATCATTCTGATTCTGATAGTGGTTCTTCTGGTTCAGAGGATTCTGTCTCAGAGGTTGATGCTGATAAATCTTCATATTTATTTAAAATGGAATTTATTCGTTCTTTACTTAAAGAAGTCCTAATTGCATTAGAAATTGAGGATTCTGGTCCTCTTGATACTAAATCTAAATGTTTAGATAAGGTTTTTAAATCTCCTGTAGTTATTCCAGAAGTTTTTCCTGTTCCTGGTGCTATTTCTGAAGTAATTTCCAGGGAATGGAATAATTTGGGTAATTCATTTACTCCTTCTAAACGT
>NC_069504.1:817542266-817733888 GCF_027579735.1 Bombina bombina
TTGGTCGTTCAATCTAGCTTATGTCTTTCCACCGTTTCCTCTTCTCCCCCGGCTAGTAGCCAGGATCAAACAGGAGAAGGCTTCGGTAATTTTGATAGCTCCTGCGTGGCCACGCAGGACTTGGTATGCAGACCTGACGAATATGTCATTGGTTCCACCATGGAAGCTACCTTTGAGGCAGGACTTTCTAATCCAAGGTCCATTCACACATCCAAACCTAGTTTCTCTGCAACTGACTGCTTGGAGATTGAACGCTTGATTCTCGCTAAGCGTGGGTTTTCGGAATCGGTTATAGATACTCTGATCCAGGCTAGGAAGCCTGTCACCAGAAAAATTTACCATAAGATATGGCGGAAATATCTTTGCTGGTGCGAATCCAAGGGTTACTCATGGAGTAAGATTAGGATTCCACGGTTACTATCTTTTCTACAAGAAGGATTGGAGAAAGGTCTGTCAGCTAGTTCCTTAAAAGGACAGATATCTGCTCTGTCTGTTTTGTTACACAAGCGTCTGGCAGCCATACCAGACGTTCAGGCCTGTGGCTCCTCCATGGAGTCTAAATTTAGTTCTTTCAGTTCTTCAAGGGGTTCCGTTTGAACCTCTATATTCCATAGATATTAAGTTACTGTCTTGGAAAGTTTTGTTTTTGGTAGCTATTTCTTCTGCTAGAAGAGTTTCTGAATTGTCTGCTTTGCAGTGTTTTGACATCATAGTTAAGGCCTCTCACATTATATAAGATTAAATCAATCACAGGGGCGCCATTATCACATGTAGCTATTTAAATAGTGTGTATAATGCAGGATGTGATGTCCCTCTGGGCACATCAAGCACATTTTGTCTAGATAGTATATAATATGGATTGCGTGGGCCTCTATATATAAAGCATAAGGATCTATAATTTCTCCTTAGCCCCTCCATTGTAAGACTTCCTCAGAACATACTACATATGCTACTTTGTTGAATGAGTTAACATTAGGCATACAGTGACACAAAAACAGGATAATAATAATAAAAAAAAAAAACATTGTAGAAAGTGCTTTAACATTTTGTAACTAGTAAAACAAAAAACATCAAATAGAAAACTGCTAATATAGTGGTAGATTATAGGTGCAGTTAAAGAGGTTTGGTTAAGAAATTGAATAATTAGCTTTAGGTGGCTAATTTTTAAGGTTATTTTATAAAGGTACCCTTATAGTGGCATGGTAGCCGTTAAAGACAGTTATTTCTATATAATCTTATTGTTAGGGTAAAACCTAGTCAATTTTTATTAAGCAAAGTAATCTCAATCAGAAGATCTGGATCTGTAAGGTAGTACCCAGGAAAGATAGAAGATAGAGATTGACTAGATAAAGAAAAAGAGAGGGGAGAGGAAAACCCTTGCTCAAAATTAGGGGATTCCCACATAATGTCTGTGTCCAATCTTAATAGATTGATCCCTAAAGTTTCAAGGATCACATGTCACATCTCATCGGGTCTGGAAGGGCCATATCTCAGGTTTTATGTCTTTTCTTTGTGACCTTTGACCATTTGGATGATATAATTTGTAGTTATGAGGTCTCTGGTGTTTCTGTTGGGCCTAGATCCGCCTGTATTTCAGTCATCTTCAAACCATCCTGTATTTCCCGTACAGTTTTGATAGTAGTTATTTTACGTTCTTTCATTACATGTAAGGCGATGGGGAAGCCCCATCAATAAGAGATATGATTCTTCCTTAATACAGATGTTAGAAGATGTAGTGTATTTCGTTGTTGCAGAGTTCTGACACAAAAGATCTTGGAAAAATTGAACTACATTTCCTTGGGATTTGAAAGGAGAATTCTTTCTAGCTGCTGTCAGTATTATTTCTTTTTCTGGAAATAGAAGAAATTTGACTATTTACATCCCTCGGGGTGAATCTTCTCTGGGTTTGTCTCTAAGAGCTCTATGTGCACGCTCTATCAGATGTCATATCCTGTTTGGATACCAGGGATTTGAGATCAGCTTTTGTCAATGGTGTTTGGTCAGCTGAGTGAAGCTGTGAACTTATTTCAGAGTTATTTTCTTCAATTTCTGTATCAATTATTTCATGTTGCTTGCTCAATTTTGAGGATTTAAAGAAAGCTTAGGGGTCTTCTCTGGCTAATTCGTCTTCCTGGTCGACATTATCAACTGATGTTAATAAAATTAGAGATACAAGGTAGATAACTTAAATGGGCAAAAGAAAACAGGAAATATGAGCTTTCTGTTATATTAAATATTTATTGCTCAGTAGTAGCCCTTTAAACAAAGGACAAGAAGCTGTTCACTTTTGATGCTTCTGCCATCAAATTATTGTCCAAGATATTGTGCTATAGAAAGTATAACCTTGAATTCAACAATACCATACAGGGTTAGAGTTAGGTTGATGGGAGATGTGCAGCAAAGTTCCCAGTAAAAAAAAAAAGCTCATCATCATAGAACTTACAATGTCAGTTGTTTATATGTACAGGGAGTGCAGAATTATTAGGCAAATGAGTATTTTGACCACATCATCCTCTTTATGCATGTTGTCTTACTCCAAGCTGTATAGGCTCGAAAGCCTACTACCAATTAAGCATATTAGGTGATGTGCATCTCTGTAATGAGAAGGGGTGTGGTCTAATGACATCAACACCCTATATCAGGTGTGAATAATTATTAGGCAACTTCCTTTCCTTTGGCAAAATGGGTCAAAAGAAGGACAGGCTCAGAAAAGTCAAAAATAGTGAGATATCTTGCAGAGGGATGCAGCACTCTTAAAATTGCAAAGCTTCTGAAGCGTGATCATCGAACAATCAAGCGTTTCATTCAAAATAGTCAACAGGGTCGCAAGAAGCGTGTGGAAAAACCAAGGCGCAAAATAACTGCCCATGAACTGAGAAAAGTCAAGCGTGCAGCTGCCAAGATGCCACTTGCCACCAGTTTGGCCATATTTCAGAGCTGCAACATCACTGGAGTGCCCAAAAGCACAAGGTGTGCAATACTCAGAGACATGGCTAAGGTAAGAAAGGCTGAAAGACGACCACCACTGAACAAGACACACAAGCTGAAACGTCAAGACTGGGCCAAGAAATATCTCAAGACTGATTTTTCTAAGGTTTTATGGACTGATGAAATGAGAGTGAGTCTTGATGGGCCAGATGGATGGGCCTGTGGCTGGATTGGTAAAGGGCAGAGAGCTCCAGTCCGACTCAGACGCCCGCAAGGTGGAGGTGGAGTACTGGTTTGGGCTGGTATCATCAAAGATGAGCTTGTGGGGCCTTTTCGGGTTGAGGATGGAGTCAAGCTCAACTCCCAGTCCTACTGCCAGTTTCTGGAAGACACCTTCTTCAAGCAGTGGTACAGGAAGAAGTCTGCATCCTTCAAGAAAAACATGATTTTCATGCAGGACAATGCTCCATCACACGCGTCCAAGTACTCCACAGCGTGGCTGGCAAGAAAGGGTATAAAAGAAGAAAATCTAATGACATGGCCTCCTTGTTCACCTGATCTGAACCCCATTGAGAACCTGTGGTCCATCATCAAATGTGAGATTTACAAGGAGGGAAAACAGTACACCTCTCTGAACAGTGTCTGGGAGGCTGTGGTTGCTGCTGCACGCAATGTTGATGGTGAACAGATCAAAACACTGACAGAATCCATGGATGGCAGGCTTTTGAGTGTCCTTGCAAAGAAAGGTGGCTATATTGGTCACTGATTTGTTTTTGTTTTGTTTTTGAATGTCAGAAATGTATATTTGTGAATGTTGAGATGTTATATTGGTTTCACTGGTAAAAATAAATAATTGAAATGGGTATATATATGTTTTTTGTTAAGTTGCCTAATAATTATGCACAGTAATAGTCACCTGCACACACAGATATCCCCCTAAAATAGCTAAAACTAAAAACAAACTAAAAACTACTTCCAAAAATATTCAGCTTTGATATTAATGAGTTTTTTGGGTTCATTGAGAACATGGTTGTTGTTCAATAATAAAATTAATCCTCAAAAATACAACTTGCCTAATAATTCTGCACTCCCTGTATGTTACATATGTAAGTCCTGATCGCATGACTTAGGATTAGGACTTAGTTGTTAACATGAGTAAGAGCCATAGTTGGAGAAAATAGAAAGCAACATCTAGAGCAAAATATTATCTTAGTAATCGTTCTCCTCCTTCTGGGTTGCAGGAGTCTATATTGTAGGTAGCTGTGAAGAGTATAGTAACAGCTGATTATGGTGTAATGTGTATGCAGGGTCTTCATCGTTTTATCCCTTAGCATTGTTGCTGGGGCTGAGCAGGCATTTAGATGCGTGTATATTGTGTCTTCTGCTTCTCTGTAACATACATTGGATGTGCTTCAGGGTCTACTCACATGCGCAGTGATGCACTGCGTTGAAATAGTTGACCAAGGCTCTCAGGACCGTTGCTGACTCTTTTCTCTTGTAAGGTGTATCCAGTCCACGGACCATCCATTACTTGTGGGATATTCTCCTTCCCAACAGGAAGCTGCAAGAGGATCACCCACAGCAGAGCTGTCTATATAGCTCCTCCCCTAACTGCCCACCCCCAGTCATTCTCTTGCAGCTCTCGACAATGGAAGTAGCATAGAGAGATGTGGTGAATTAATGTAGTTTATCTTCAATCAAAAGTTTGTTATTTTCAAATGGTACCAGAGTTGTACTATTTTCTCCAACATAGGTGTGTCCGGTCCACGGCGTCATCCTTACTTGTGGGATATTCTCTTCCCCAACAGGAAATGGCAAAGAGCCCAGCAAAGCTGGTCACATGATCCCTCCTAGGCTCCGCCTACCCCAGTCATTCTCTTTGCCGTTGTACAGGCAACATCTCCACGGAGATGGCTTAGAGTTTTTTAGTGTTTAACTGTAGTTTTTATTATTCAATCAAGAGTTTGTTATTTTGAAATAGTGCTGGTATGTACTATTTACTCAGAAACAGAAAAGTGATGAAGAATTCTGTTTGTATGAGGAAAATGATTTTAGCAACCGTCACTAAAATCCATGGCTGTTCCACACAGGACTGTTGAGAGCAATTAACTTCAGTTGGGGGAACAGTGAGCAGTCTCTTGCTGCTTGAGGTATGACACATTCTAACAAGACGATGTAATGCTGGAAGCTGTCATTTTCCCTATGGGATCCGGTAAGCCATGTTTATTACGATCGTAAATAAGGGCTTCACAAGGGCTTATTAAGACTGTAGACTTTTTCTGGGCTAAATCGATTCATTATTAAATACATATTTAGCCTTGAGGAATCATTTTATCTGGGTATTTTGATATAATAATATCGGCAGGCACTGTTTTAGACACCTTATTCTTTAGGGGCTTTCCCAAAGCATAGGCAGAGCCTCATTTTCGCGCCGGTGTTGCGCACTTGTTTTTGAGAGGCATGGCATGCAGTCGCATGTGAGAGGAGCTCTGATACTTAGAAAAGACTTTCTGAAGGCGTCATTTGGTATCGTATTCCCCTTTGGGCTTGGTTGGGTCTCAGCAAAGCAGATACCAGGGACTGTAAAGGGGTTAAAGTTCAAAACGGCTCCGGTTCCGTTATTTTAAGGGTTAAAGCTTCCAAATTTGGTGTGCAATACTTTTAAGGCTTTAAGACACTGTGGTGAAAATTTGGTGAATTTTGAACAATTCCTTCATGTTTTTTCGCAATTGCAGTAATAAAGTGTGTTCAGTTTAAAATTTAAAGTGACAGTAACGGTTTTATTTTAAAACGTTTTTTGTACCTTGTTATCAAGTTTATGCCTGTTTAACATGTCTGAACTACCAGATAGACTGTGTTCTGAATGTGGGGAAGCCAGAATTCCTATTCATTTAAATAAATGTGATTTATGTGACAATGACAATGATGCCCAAGATGATTCCTCAAGTGAGGGGAGTAAGCATGGTACTGCATCATTCCCTCCTTCGTCTACACGAGTCTTGCCCACTCAGGAGGCCCCTAGTACATCTAGCGCGCCAATACTCCTTACTATGCAACAATTAACGGCTGTAATGGATAATTCTGTCAAAAACATTTTAGCCAAAATGAACACTTATCAGCGTAAGCGCGACTGCTCTGTTTTAGATACTGAAGAGCATGACGACGCTGATAATAATATTTCTGAAGGGCCCCTAACCCAGTCTGATGGGGCCAGGGAGGTTTTGTCTGAGGGAGAAATTACTGATTCAGGGAACATTTCTCAACAAGCTGAACCTGATGTGATTACATTTAAATTTAAGTTGGAACATCTCCGCATTCTGCTTAAGGAGGTATTATCCACTCTGGATGATTGTGACAAGTTGGTCATCCCAGAGAAACTATGTAAAATGGACAAGTTCCTAGAGGTGCCGGGGCTCCCAGAAGCTTTTCCTATACCCAAGCGGGTGGCGGACATTGTTAATAAAGAATGGGAAAGGCCCGGTATTCCTTTCGTCCCTCCCCCCATATTTAAAAAATTGTTTCCTATGGTCGACCCCAGAAAGGACTTATGGCAGACAGTCCCCAAGGTCGAGGGAGCGGTTTCCACTTTAAACAAACGCACCACTATACCCATAGAGGATAGTTGTGCTTTCAAAGATCCTATGGATAAAAAATTAGAAGGTTTGCTTAAAAAGATGTTTGTTCAGCAGGGTTACCTTCTACAACCAATTTCATGCATTGTCCCTGTCGCTACAGCCGCATGTTTCTGGTTCGATGAGCTGATAAAGGCGGTTGATAGTGATTCTCCTCCTTATGAGGAGATTATGGACAGAATCAATGCTCTCAAATTGGCTAATTCTTTCACCCTAGACGCCACTTTGCAATTGGCTAGGTTAGCGGCTAAGAATTCTGGGTTTGCTATTGTGGCGCGCAGAGCGCTTTGGTTGAAATCTTGGTCGGCTGATGCGTCTTCCAAGAACAAGCTACTTAACATTCCTTTCAAGGGGAAAACGCTGTTTGGCCGTGACTTGAAAGAGATTATCTCTGATATCACTGGGGGTAAGGGCCACGCCCTTCCTCAGGATCGGCCTTTCAAGGCAAAAAATAAACCTAATTTTCGTCCCTTTCGTAGAAACGGACCAGCCCAAGGTGCTACGTCCTCTAAGCAAGAGGGTAATACTTCTCAAGCCAAGCCAGCTTGGAGACCAATGCAAGGCTGGAACAAGGGAAAGCAGGCCAAGAAACCTGCCACTGCTACCAAGACAGCATGAAATGTTGGCCCCCGATCCGGGACCGGATCTGGTGGGGGGCAGACTCTCTCTCTTCGCTCAGGCTTGGGCAAGAGATGTTCTGGATCCTTGGGCGCTAGAAATAGTCTCCCAAGGTTATCTTCTGGAATTCAAGGGACTTCCCCCAAGGGGGAGGTTCCACAGGTCTCAGTTGTCTTCAGACCACATAAAACGACAGGCATTCTTACATTGTGTAGAAGACCTGTTAAGAATGGGAGTGATTCATCCTGTTCCATTAAGAGAACAAGGGATGGGGTTCTACTCCAATCTGTTCATAGTTCCCAAAAAAGAGGGAACGTTCAGACCAATCTTAGATCTCAAGATCTTAAACAAGTTTCTCAAGGTTCCATCGTTCAAGATGGAAACCATTCAAACTATTCTTCCTTCCATCCAGGAAGGTCAATTCATGACCACAGTGGATTTAAAGGATGCGTATCTACATATTCCTATCCACAAGGAACATCATCGGTTCCTAAGGTTCGCATTCCTGGACAAGCATTACCAGTTCGTGGCGCTTCCTTTCGGATTAGCCACTGCTCCAAGGATTTTCACAAAGGTACTAGGGTCCCTTCTAGCTGTGCTAAGACCAAGGGGCATTGCTGTAGTACCTTACTTGGACGACATTCTGATTCAAGCGTCGTCCCTTCCTCAAGCAAAGGCTCACACGGACATTGTCCTGGCCTTTCTCAGATCTCACGGATGGAAAGTGAACGTGGAAAAGAGTTCTCTATCTCCGTCAACAAGGGTTCCCTTCTTGGGAACAATAATAGACTCCTTAGAAATGAGGATTTTTCTGACAGAGGCCAGAAAAACAAAACTTCTAGACTCTTGTCGGATACTTCATTCCGTTCCTCTTCCTTCCATAGCGCAGTGCATGGAAGTGATCGGTTTGATGGTAGCGGCAATGGACATAGTTCCTTTTGCGCGCATTCATCTAAGACCATTACAACTGTGCATGCTCAGTCAGTGGAATGGGGACTATACAGACTTGTCTCCGAAGATACAAGTAAATCAGAGGACCAGAGACTCACTCCGTTGGTGGCTGTCCCTGGACAACCTGTCACAAGGGATGACATTCCGCAGACCGGAGTGGGTCATCGTCACGACCGACGCCAGTCTGATGGGCTGGGGCGCGGTCTGGGGATCCCTGAAAGCTCAGGGTCTTTGGTCTCGGGAAGAATCTCTTCTACCGATAAATATTCTGGAACTGAGAGCGATATTCAATGCTCTCAAGGCTTGGCCTCAGCTAGCGAGGGCCAAGTTCATACGGTTTCAATCAGACAACATGACAACTGTTGCGTACATCAACCATCAGGGGGGAACAAGGAGTTCCCTAGCGATGGAAGAAGTGACCAAAATCATTCTATGGGCGGAGTCTCACTCCTGCCACCTGTCTGCTATCCACATCCCAGGAGTGGAAAATTGGGAAGCGGATTTTCTGAGTCGTCAGACATTGCATCCGGGGGAGTGGGAACTCCATCCGGAAATCTTTGCCCAAGTCACTCAGCTGTGGGGCATTCCAGACATGGATCTGATGGCCTCTCGTCAGAACTTCAAAGTTCCTTGCTACGGGTCCAGATCCAGGGATCCCAAGGCGGCTCTAGTGGATGCACTAGTAGCACCTTGGACCTTCAAACTAGCTTATGTGTTCCCGCCGTTTCCTCTCATCCCCAGGCTGGTAGCCAGGATCAATCAGGAGAGGGCGTCGGTGATCTTGATAGCTCCTGCGTGGCCACGCAGGACTTGGTATGCAGATCTGGTGAATATGTCATCGGCTCCACCTTGGAAGCTACCTTTGAGACGAGACCTTCTTGTTCAGGGTCCGTTCGAACATCCGAATCTGGTTTCACTCCAGCTGACTGCTTGGAGATTGAACGCTTGATCTTATCGAAGCGAGGGTTCTCAGATTCTGTTATCGATACTCTTGTTCAGGCCAGAAAGCCTGTAACTAGAAAGATTTACCACAAAATTTGGAAAAAATATATCTGTTGGTGTGAATCTAAAGGATTCCCTTGGGACAAGGTTAAGATTCCTAAGATTCTATCCTTCCTTCAAGAAGGATTGGAAAAAGGATTATCGGCTAGTTCCCTGAAGGGACAGATTTCTGCCTTGTCTGTGTTACTTCACAAAAAGCTGGCAGCTGTGCCAGATGTGCAAGCCTTTGTTCAGGCTCTGGTTAGAATTAAGCCTGTTTACAAACCTTTGACTCCTCCTTGGAGTCTCAACTTAGTTCTTTCAGTTCTTCAGGGGGTTCCGTTTGAACCCCTACATTCCGTTGATATTAAGTTATTATCTTGGAAAGTTTTGTTTTTAGTTGCGATTTCTTCTGCTAGAAGAGTTTCAGAATTATCTGCTCTGCAGTGTTCTCCTCCTTATCTGGTGTTCCATGCAGATAAGGTGGTTTTACGTACTAAACCTGGTTTTCTTCCAAAAGTTGTTTCTAACAAAAACATTAACCAGGAGATTATCGTACCTTCTCTGTGTCCGAAACCAGTGTCAAAGAAGGAACGTTTGTTGCACAATCTGGATGTTGTTCGCGCTCTAAAATTCTATTTAGATGCTACAAAGGATTTTAGACAAACATCTTCCTTGTTTGTTGTTTATTCCGGTAAAAGGAGAGGTCAAAAAGCAACTTCTACCTCTCTCTCTTTTTGGATTAAAAGCATCATCAGATTGGCTTACGAGACTGCCGGACGGCAGCCTCCCGAAAGAATCACGGCTCATTCCACTAGGGCTGTGGCTTCCACATGGGCCTTCAAGAACGAGGCTTCTGTTGATCAGATATGTAGGGCAGCGACTTGGTCTTCACTGCACACTTTTACCAAATTTTACAAGTTTGATACTTTTGCTTCTTCTGAGGCTATTTTTGGGAGAAAGGTTTTGCAAGCCGTGGTGCCTTCCATTTAGGTGACCTGATTTGCTCCCTCCCTTCATCCGTGTCCTAAAGCTTTGGTATTGGTTCCCACAAGTAAGGATGACGCCGTGGACCGGACACACCTATGTTGGAGAAAACAGAATTTATGTTTACCTGATAAATTACTTTCTCCAACGGTGTGTCCGGTCCACGGCCCGCCCTGGTTTTTTTAATCAGGTCTGATAATTTATTTTCTTTAACTACAGTCACCACGGTACCATATGGTTTCTCCTATGCAAATATTCCTCCTTAACGTCGGTCGAATGACTGGGGTAGGCGGAGCCTAGGAGGGATCATGTGACCAGCTTTGCTGGGCTCTTTGCCATTTCCTGTTGGGGAAGAGAATATCCCACAAGTAAGGATGACGCCGTGGACCGGACACACCGTTGGAGAAAGTAATTTATCAGGTAAACATAAATTCTGTTTTAGCCTCAGGCAGAATTGAAGAAGAGTCTGCCTGTGGTCTTTGATGATCTTAGCAGGTTGTAACTAAGATCCATTGCTGTTCTCACACATAACTGAAGAGATGGGTAACTTCAGCTGGGGGAATAGCGTGCAGGGTCTCCTGCTCTGAGGTATGTGCAGTTTTAAATTTTTCTAGAGAAATGAATATGCTAGAAAATGCTGACAATACCGGATTTATTTTAAGGTAAGCCTGATTACAGTGATTTAATAACGACTGGTATCATGCTTGCTGTAAAGGGTAATATTTTTTATTATTTACTCACATTACTGAATAGATATAACGTTTGTTTGAAGTGTATAAACGTTTTTTTACATATTGGTGATAAAACTTTATTCTGGGACCCAGTTTTTTCCACATGGCTGTCTAGATTTTCCTAGGGATAGTTTTTTAAGGCCCTCTCACTGTGAGTACAGGTTGGGAGGGGCCTATTTTCGTTTTTGCAGCTTGAGACATCCAGCTTCCCTGAAGGAGTCCCCTGAACATTTAGGACCTCTCTAAAGGGTTTTTGTGCCTTCCAAAGTCGTTGTATGGGCAGGTAGGGCCACAGCAGAGCTGTGGCAGTTTGTTGTGACTGTTTATATCGTTTTTTTGATCCGTTTTTGAAACTAAGGGGTTAATCATCCATTTGCAAGTGCGTGCAATGCTCTTTTAGCCTATTATACACACTGTAAAAATTTCGTAAGATTTACTGCTTTTTTCACTGTTTTAGCAGTTTCTGTGTTTGTTTTTTTCTCTTAAAGGCACAGTACCGTTTTTATTTTTTGCTTGTTCACAGTTATTAAAGTGTTTTCCAAGCTTGCTGGTCTCATTACTAGTCTGTTTAAACATTTCTGACATAGAGGAAACTCATTGTTCATTATGTTTAGAAGCCATTGTGGAACCCCCTCTTAGAATGTGTACCAAATGCACTGATTTTACTATAGATTATAAAGACCATATTCTGGCTTTAAAAAATTTATCACCAGAAGAAATTGACAAGGGGGAAGTTATGCCGGCTAACTCTCCCCACGTGTCAGATTCTATAAATCCCGCTCAGGGGACTCCTAGTACTTCTAGCGCGCACATTGCGTATACCTTGCAAGACATGGCGGCAGTTATGAATCATACCCTTACAGAGGTATTATCTAAACTGCCAGGATTGCAAGGAAAGTGAGACAGCTCTGGGAATAGAATAAATACAGAGCTCTCTGACGCTTTAGTAGCTAGGTCTGATACACCTTCACATTATACTGAAGCTGAAGCAGGGGAGCTTCAATCTGTGGGTGATTTTTCTGATTCAGGGAAGATACTTCACTCTGATTCTGATATGTCTACATTTAAATTTAAGCTTGAACACCTCCGCGTATTGCTCAGGGAGGTTTTAGCAACTCTGGATGACTGTGACACTATTGTAGTCCCAGAGAAATTATGTAGATTGGATAAATACTATGCAGTACCTACTTACACTGATGTTTTTCCAATTCCTAAAAGGTTTTCTGAAATTATTACTAAGGAATGGGATAGGCCAGGTGTACCGTTCTCTCCCCCTCCTGTTTTTAAGAAGATGTTTCCTATAGACGCCGCTACACGGGACTTATGGCAGACAGTCCCTAAGGTGGAGGGAGCAGTTTCTACTCTAGCTAAGCGTACCACTATCCCTGTCGAGGACAGTTGTGCTTTTCTAGATCCAATGGACAAAAAATTAGAGAGTTATCTTAAAAAGATCTTTATTCAACAAGGGTTTATTCTCCAGCCCCTTGCATGCATTGCCCCGTCACTGCTGCTGTGGCCTTCTGGTTTGAGTCTCTCGAAGAGGCTCTACAGGTAGAAACCCCATTGGATGATATCCTTGACAAGCTTAAAGCTGTTAAGCTAGCCAATTCATTTGTTTCTGATGCCGTTGTTCATTTAACCAAACTAACAGCTAAGAACTGAGGTTTTGCTATTCAGGCGCGTAGGGCGCTATGGCTTAAATCCTGGTCAGCTGACGTTACTTCAAAGTCTAAGCTTCTCAACATTCCCTTCAAGGGGCAGACCCTATTCGGGCCTGGGCTGAAGGAGATCATTTCTGATATTACTGGAGGAAAAGGTCATGCCCTTCCTCAGGATAGGTCCAGCAAATTAAGGACCAAACAGCCTAATTTTCGTGCCTTTCGAAATTTCAAGAGTGGTGCAGCTTCAACTTCCTCTAATACAAAACAGGAGGGAAATTTTGCCCAGTCCAAGCCGGTCTGGAGACCTAACCAGGCTTGGAACAAAGGAAAGCAGGCCAAGAAGCCTGCTGCTGCCTCTAAGACAGCATGAAGGATCAGCCCCCGATCCGGTAACGGATCTGGTAGGGGGCAGAATTTCTCTCTTTGCCCAGGCTTGTGCAAGAGATGTCCAGGATCCCTGGTCGTTGGAAATTGTGTCTCAGGGATACCTTCTGGAATTCAAAGCTTCTTCCCCAAAAGGAAGATTTCACATCTCACAATTATCTGCAAACCAGATAAAGAGAGAGGCATTCTTACATTGTGTTCAAGACCTCCTAGTTATGGGAGTGATCCACCCAGTTCCAAAGGAGGAACAGGGGCAAGGCTTCTATTCAGATCTGTTTGTGGTTCCCAAGAAAGAGGGAACCTTCAGACCAATCTTAGATCTCAAGATTCTAAACAAATTTCTCAGAGTGCCATCCTTCAAGATGGAGACTATTTGAACCATCCTTCCTATGATCCAGGAGGGTCAGTATATGACTACCGTGGATTTATAGGATGCTTATCTTCATATTCCGATACACAGAGAGCATCATCGGTTTCTCAGGTTCGCCTTTCTAGACAGGCATTACCAGTTTGTTGCTCTTCCCTTTGGGTTAGCCACGGCACCAAGAATCTTTACAAAGGTTCTGGGGTGACTCTTGTCGGTCCTAAGGCCGCAGGGTATAGCAGTAGCCCCTTACCTAGACGACATTCTGATACAGGCGTCGAATTTTCAAATTGCCAAGTCCCATGCGGACATTGTTCTGGCATTCCTGAGGTCTCATGAGTGGAAAGTGAACGAAGAAAAGAGTTCTCTATCCCCTCTTACAAGAGTTTCCTTCCTGGGAACTCTGATAGATTCTGTAAAAATGAAGATTTACCTGACAGAGGCCAGGTTGTCAAAACTTCTAAATTCCTGCCGTGTTCTTTATTCTACTTCTCGCCCTTCGGTGGCTCAGTGTATGGAAGTAATCGGCTTAATGGTAGCGGCAATGGACATAGTACCATAGTACCATAGTACATCTCAGACCGCTGCAACTCTGCATGCTCAGTCAGTGGAATGGGGATTACACAGATTTGTCCCCTCTACTAAATCTGGATCAAGAGACCAGGAATTCTCTTCTCTGGTGGCTATCTCGGGTCCATCTGTCCAAGGGTATGACCTTCCGCAGGCCAGATTGGACAATAGTAACAACAGATGCCAGCCTTCTGGGTTGCGGTGCAGTCTGGAACTCCCTGAAGGCTCAGGGATCATGGACTCCGGAGGAGGCCCTCCTTCCGATAAACATTCTGGAACTAAGAGCGATATTCAACGCGCTTCAGACTTGGCCTCAGCTTGCTGCGGTCAGGTTCATCAGATTTCAGTCGGACAACATCACGACTGTAGCTTACATCAACTATCAAGGGGGAACAAGGAGTTCCCTAGCAATGTTGGAGGTTTCAAAGATAATTCTATGGGCAGAGTTTCACTCTTGCCATCTATCAGCTATCCATATCCCAGGAGTAGAGAACTGGGAGGCGGATTTTCTAAGTCGACAGACTTTTCATCCGGGGGAGTGGGAGCTCCATCCGGAGGAATTTGCACAGTTGATTCAACTTTGGGGCAAACCAGAACTGGATCTCATGGCGTCTCGTCAGAACCCAAAGCTTCCTCGTTCCGGATCCAGGTCCAGGGTTCCCAAGGCAGCACTGATAGATGCTCTAGCAGCGCCTTTGTCCTTCAACCTAGCTTATGTGTTTCCACCGTTTCCTCTGCTCCCTCGTCTGATTTCCAAGATCAAACAGGAGAGAGCATCAGTGATTTTGATAGCACCTGCGTGGCCATGCAGGACTTGGTATGCAGATCTGGTGAACGTGTCATCCTTTCCACCATGGACTCTGCCGCTGACACAGGACCTTCTACTTTAGGGTCCTTTCAACCATCCAAATCTAATTTCTCTGCGTCTGACTGCTTGGAGATTGAACGCTTGATTTTATCAAAGCGTGGTTTCTCCGAGTCGGTCATTGATACCTTAATACAGGCACGAAAGCCTGTCACCAAGAAACTTTATCATAAGATATGGTGTAAATATCTTCATTGGTGTGAATCCAAGGGTTACTCATGGAGTAAGGTCAGGATTCCTAAGATATTATCCTTTCTCCAAGAAGGATTGGAGAAGGGTTTGTAAGCTAGTTCCTTAAAGGGACAGATTTCTGCTCTGTCTATTCTGTTGCACAAACGTCTGGCTGAGGTTCCAGATGTTCAGGCATTTTGTCAGGCTCTGGTTAGAGTCAAGCCTGTGTTTAAACCTGTTGCTCCACCATGGAGTTTAAATTTAGTTCTTAAGGTTCTTCAAGGGGTTCCGTTTGAACCTTTACATTCCATAGATATTAAGCTCTTATCTTGGAAAGTTCTGTTTTTAGTAGCTATCTCCTCGGCTTGCAGAGTTTCAGAGTTATCTGCTTTACAATGTGATTCCCCTTATCTCATTTTCCATGCAGATAAGGTAGTGTTACGTACCAAACCTGGGTTTCTACCTAAGGTGGTATCTAATAAAAATATCAATCAGGAGATTGTTGTACTGTCACTGTGTCCTAATCCTTCTTCTAAGAAGGAATGTCTTTTACACAATCTTGACGTGGTTCGTGCTTTAAAGTTTTATTTACAAGCTACTAAAGATTTTCGTCAAACATCTGCATTGTTTGTTGTCTATTCTGGACAGAGGAGAGGCCAAATGCTTCGGCAACTTCTCTTTCTTTTTGGCTAAGGAGTATAATACGCTTAGCTTATGAGACTGCTGGCCAGCAGCCTCCTGAAAGAATTACAGCTCATTCTACTAGAGCGGTAGCTTCCACATGGGCTTTTAAGAATGAGGCTTCTGTTGAACAGATTTGTAAGGCGGCGACTTGGTCTTCGCTTCATACTTTTTCTAAATTCTATAAATTTGATACTTTTGCTTCTTCGGAGGCTATGTTTGGGAGAAAGGTCTTACAGGCAGTGGTGCCTTCCGTTTAAGCGCCTGCCTTGTCCCTCCCTTCATCAGTGTCCTATAGCTTTGGTATTGGTATCCCACAAGTAATGGATGATCCGTGGACTGGATACACCTTACAAGAGAAAACACAATTTATGCTTACCTGATAAATTTATTTCTCTTGTGGTGTATCCAGTCCACGGCCCGCCCTGTCATTTTAAGGCAGGTGTTTTTTATGTTTAAACTACAGTCACCACTGCACCCTATAGTTTCTCCTTGCTTGTCTTCGGTCGAATGACTGGGGGTGGGCAGTTAGGGGAGGAGCTATATAGACAGCTCTGCTGTGGGTGATCCTCTTGCAGCTTCCTGTTGGGAAGGAGAATATCCCACAAGTAATGGATGATCCGTGGACTGGATACACCACAAGAGAAATACATTTATCAGGTATGCATAAATTGTGTTTTTCACACCTCTTCCCAGCTTGGGAGCCTACCTTCGTAAGCTGCGCTGGGGTATTGATGGTCCTCACTGTCTCTTATAGATGCGTCGTATGGCGGATCTTGTAGTAACGCATGTGTGCTTGTGGCGTAGGCCTCGGCTTCTCCGTGACAAACGTGTCTTCTTGGCCTCTCTGGCTGCCGCTCAGCTTCATATACGTCGGTACTATGCTAAAGCCTTTGTCTTATTTATGGGCCATGTCCAGGTCTCATTTCCACTCTGTATATAGCTGGATGCCACCTTTTGTTGTAATAACTGCACGGAGCAATATATTTTTAAAGGCTTCTGCCAGATGCATTAGAATTGCAAGGTTAGTAAAATATTTGTTTTGTTATTTTGTTATTCTTTGTTGAAGAGATATCTAGATAGGTAGCATGCTCATGTCTGGAGCACTACATGACAGGGAAAAGTACTGCCATCTAGTGCTCTTTCTAATGTATAACATTAATGCAAAACTGCTGCCCCATATACTAATGCAGATACTTTCTCTCTCCTGAACTTACCTTCCTACTTTTCAACAAAGGATAACAAGAAAATGAAGAATTTGATAATATAAGTACATTGGAAAGTTGTTTAAAATTGTATGCTTTATCTTAATCATGAAAGAAAAGGTTTGCCTTTTATGTCCCTTTAAGTTGTCCTGATGAAATTTAAAGAGCATTTGCCAACACAGGAGCTAGAGGTGGAGGTGCCTTACAAACCGGAAGGAACTCTGGAGTGTACTGTATTACTGTTTGAATATTTTTTTTTGCATGGAACGAAAACGAGGCTTTAAATCTCAGCCACCACAAGACCCTGCAGCTAATTTGCTGTCATTTTTGAATGGTGAAAAAAAGTAATCATTAAGCTTCATCTTCCTAATGAAGTTACTTTACTTACTTTGATTAAAATAACTAGTATTTTGTTTGTTTCATTGTACTGCGTGAATAATTTATAACACAAAAAAAACCCTCAACACATTTGTAGTACTTCACAAATTATTTTTCTTTCTTTTTTTCTTTTCCCTTTTCCTTTTCTCTCTTTATTTCTTTATTTTCTTCCTCTTTATTTTTTTGTCCCATCTTTTCTCTTCCTTTCACAGAATTGTCCACTGGCTCCTGTTAAAGTTCTTCGGATCCATCTTTCTATTTATACAGCTTCATAAAGGTCAAATTGCTACAGTTCGAGATGCTTCTGCCGCGGTAACATATTTTTAAAAATAGTTTAACTGTTCAAAAAACCCTTTGAGAATACTGGTGTATATTACCTTAATAATTGGCTTTGCTGTTCTCCCTTCTTTCTCAGCAACACGGAATCCCTTGTGTTTTTCTCGCAACTCATCGCTCATGGCTTGACAACCTCCTTCTTCCATTTGTCCTCTTCTCTCAGAATTTGGGAGTACCTCGTGTAGTGTGGGACAGGTCAAGCAACTCTTCAGTTGTCCAGTGAGTTTTTAATGCTTGTTTTTTTTTTTCCTTTCACAATTCAGAAATATTGAGAAAATTAACACGGTTTATAAAGCTTCATGTGGTTAGAGATATGGGGGTAGATTTATTATGCTGCGAATGCAGCCGGACATCAATCATCCCAATCAGAATGATTGACACCCCCTGCTAGCAGCCAATTGGCCGCGAATGTGCAGGGGACGGCATTGCACAAGCATTTCACCAGAAATGCTTGTGCAATCTTAAATGCCGACAGCGTATGCTGTCGGTATTTAGCGATGTCGGGCAGGCATGATCTGCTACAGCGGATCATGTCCTCCCGACATTTAATAAATCTACCCAATGATGCATTTAATATTTGTTAGTATCTAGTATCCTGATCATATACGTTTAAAGAATAATATGGTTAGATGTTAGGTGTATTTTTACAATGAACAAGTATTTACAAAAAAGAAATAAAGTGTCTTAAAATGTTGCATCTCTTTTTTGTGTGATTATGTTTAATGTATCTAATCACACTTGAAATCCACCAGTGCACATTTAAAATACATTTATGTCCATTTGAAGGGGCATCTTACCCAAATGTTGAATCACTTCTGTTAAAAGCTGACTAGAAAATATCACATGAACTGTGTCAAAGGAATATATTTTACCTCACTAGCCACATCTTGTTGTAAATGGACTTTAAGCATCCAGTCAGGATGCATGCCCCAGGACTTTACAAGGGACTGTTCATCTGACTGTACAGGCACAGTCATTTGATTTCTTTTCTTAGTTTAAGAAAGTTTACTATGAAATCTTACAAGAGTATAGTGAATTACCACAAGATTACAGTAAAGTTTGAACTCTGAACTAAAGATGCTGATTGGCTGTTGTTTTTCTCCAACATTGGTGTGTCCGGTCCACGGCGTCATCCATAACTTGTGGGAATATTCTCTTCCCCAACAGGAAATGGCAAAGAGCACAGCAAAAGCTGTCCATATAGTCCCTCCTAGGCTCCGCCCACCCCAGTCATTCTCTTTGTCGTTGCACAGGCAGCATCTCCACGGAGATGGTGAAGAGTATGTGGTGTTTAGTTGTAGTTTTTTATTCTACTATCAAGAGTTTGTTATTTTAAAATAGTGCTGGTATGTACTATTTACTCTAAAACAGAAAAGGATGAAGAGTTCTGTTTGTGAGAGGAGTATGATTTTAGCAGCAGTAACTAAAATCGTTTGCTGTTTCCACATAGGACTATTGAGATGAGATAACTTCAGTTGGGGGAAACAGTTAGCAGACTTCTCTGCTTAAGGTATGACTAGCCATATTTCTAACAAGACTGTGTAATGCTGGAAGGCTGTCATTTTTCCCCTCATGGGGACCGGTAAGCCATTTTCTTAGTCTCAAACAGAATAAAGGGCTTAATATGGGCTATAAAACTGGTGGACACTTTTATGGGCTAGATCGATTGCTTTATTTGGGCATTTTATACAGCTTGAGCTTGAGGTCATTCACACTTTATAACTTTGGGGAACGTTATTTTCACGGCAGGCACTGGCTTAGACACCTTCCCAGTCAGGAAGGGCCTTCTTTGTAGTAGGCAGAGCCTCATTTTCGCGCCATTACTGCGCAGTTACTTTTGAGAGCAGGACATGCAGCTGCATGTGTATGGGTCTGGAAGGAGTTGAAAAGGTCCCTAGAAGGCTTCATCTGGTATCGTATTCCCCCCTGGGTTTGGTAAAGTCGCAGCAAAGGCTGTAGCTGAGACTGTAGAGGGGTTAAAACTATAAACGGCTCCGGTTTTGTCATTTTAAGGGTTAAATTTGGGGTGCAATGCTTTGAATGCTTTAAGACACTGTGGTGAAAATTTGGTTAAAATTGAACAATTCCTTCATAGTTTTTCACATATTCAGTAAAAAAGTGTGCCCTGTTTAAAATTTAAAGAGACAGTAACGGTTTTATTTTAAGACGGTTTTCGTACTTTATTGACAAGTTTAAGCCTGTTTAACATGTCTGTGCCTTCAGATAAACTATGTTCTGTATGTATGGAAGCCAATGTGTCTCCCCCTTCAAAATTGTGTGATAATTGTGCCATAGCGTCCAAACAAAGTAAGGACAGTACTGCCACAGGTAGTAAAGTTGCCCAAGATGATTCATCAGATGAAGGGAGTAGACATAGTTCTACATCATCTCCTTCTGTGTCTACACCAGTTTTGCCCACGCAGGAGACCCCTAGTACTTCTAGCGTGCCAATGCTTGTTACTATGCAACAATTGACGGCAGTAATGGATAACTCCATAGCAAATATTTTATCCAAAATGCCTGCATTTCAGAGAAAGCGCGATTGCTCTGTTTTAAACACTGTAGAGCAGGAGGGTGCTGATGATAATTACTCTGTCATACCCTCACACCATTCTGAAGTGGCCATGAGGGAGGTTTTGTCAGATGGGGAAATTTCTGATTCAGGTAAAATTTCTCAACAGGCAGAACCTGATGTTGTGACATTTAAATTTAAATTGGAGCATCTCCGCGCACAGCTTAAGGAGGTGTTATCTACCCTGGATGATTGTGACAACCTGGTCATTCCAGAAAAATTGTGCAAGATGGACAAGTTCCTAGAGGTTCCGGTGCACCCCAACGCTTTTCCTATACCCAAGCTGGTGGCGGACATAGTGAATAAGGAGTGGGAGAAGCCCGGCATACCTTTTGTCCCCCCTCCTATATTTAAGAAATTATTTCCTATGGTCGACCCCAGAAAGGACTTATGGCAGACAGTCCCTAAGGTCGAGGGGGCAGTTTCTACACTAGCTAAGCGCACTACTATTCCTATCGAGGATAATTGTGCTTTCAAAGATCCTATGGATAAAAAATTGGAGGGTTTGCTTAAAAAGATCAAAATTCCTAGGGCAATTGTGGCGCGCAGAGCGCTCTGGCTAAAGTCTTGGTCAGCGGATGTATCTTCCAAGACAAAATTGCTTAATATCCCTTTCAAGGGTAAAACCCTTTTTGGGCCAGAATTGAAGGAGATTATCTCAGACATCACTGGGGGTAAGGGCCACGCCCTCCCACAAGATAGGCCTTTCAAGGCCAAGAATAAGTCTAATTTTCTTTCCTTTCGCAATTTCAGGAACGGACCGGCCTCCAACTCTGCAGCCTCTAGACAAGAGGGTAATGCTTCGCAAACCAAACCAGCTTGGAAACCGATGCAAGGCTGGAACAAGGGTAAACAGGCCAAGAAGCCTGCTGCTGCTACCAAAACAGCATGAAGGGGTAGCCCCCGATCCGGGACCGGATCTAGTAGGGGGCAGACTCTCTCTCTTTGCTCAGGCTTGGGCAAGAGATGTTCAGGATCCCTGGGCACTAGAAATAGTTTCTCAGGGTTATCTTCTAGAATTCAAGGAACTACCCCCAAGGGGAAGGTTCCACATGTCTCGCTTATCTTTAAACCAAATAAAGAGACAGGCATTCTTACATTGTGTAGAAGACCTGTTAAAGATGGGAGTGATACACCCAGTTCCAACTGTGGAACAAGGTCAGGGGTTTTACTCAAATCTGTTTGTATTTCCCAAAAAAAGAGGGAACTTTCAGACCAATTCTGGATTTAAAAATTCTAAACAAATTTCTCAGAGTTCCATCGTTCAAAATGGAAACCATTCGAACAATTTTACCTACAATCCAGGAGGGTCAATTTATGACTACCGTGGATTTAAAGGATGCGTATCTACATATTCCTATCCACAAAGATCATCATCCGTTCCTAAGGTTCGCCTTTCTGGACAAACATTATCAGTTCGTGGCTCTCCCATTCGGGCTAGCCACCGCTCCAAGGATTTTCACAAAGGTACTCGGGTCCCTTCTAGCAGTTCTAAGACCAAGGGGCATTGCAGTGGCACCTTACTTGGACGACATTCTGACATTCTGATACAAGCGTCGTCTCTCACAAAGGCAAAGGCTCACACAGACATCGTTCTGGCCTTTCTCAGATCTCACGGGTGGAAGGTGAACATAGAAAAGAGTTCCCTGTCTCCGTCGACAAGAGTTCCTTTCTTAGGGACAATAATAGATTCTTTAGAAATGAAGATTTTCCTGACAGATGCCAGAAAGTCAAAACTTCTAAACGCTTGTCAAGTTCTTCACTCTGTTCCACGACCTTCCATAGCTCAGTGCATGGAAGTAGTAGGGTTGATGGTTGCAGCAATGGACATAGTTCCTTTTGCGCGAATTCATCTAAGACCATTACAACTGTGCATGCTGAAACAGTGGAATGGGGACTATACAGACTTGTCTCCAGTAATTCAAGTAGATCAGAAGACCAGAGACTCATTCCGTTGGTGGCTAACCCAGGATCACCTGTCCCAGGGAATGAGCTTCCGCAGACCAGAGTGGGTCGTCGTCACGACCGACGCCAGTCTAGTGGGCTGGGGTGCGGTCTGGGACTCCCTGAAAGCTCAGGGTCTATGGTCTCGGGAAGAGTCTCTTCTCCCGATAAACATTCTGGAACTGAGAGCGATATTCAATACTCTCAGGGCTTGGCCTCAACTAGCAAAGGCCAGATTCATAAGATTCCAATCAGACAACATAACGACTGTTGCTTACATCAACCATCAGGGGGGAACAAGGAGTTCCCTGGTGATGAGAGAAGTGACAAAAATCATAAAATGGGCGGAGGATCACTCCTGCCACCTATCTGCGATCCACATCCCAGGAGTGGAAAACTGGGAGGCGGATTATCTGAGTCGTCAAACATTCCATCCGGGTGAGTGGGAACTCCACCCGGAGATATTTGCCCAGTTGACCCAATTATGGGGCATTCCAGACATGGACCTGATGGCGTCTCATCAGAACTTCAAGGTTCCTTGCTACGGGTCCAGATCCAGGGATCCCAAGGCGACTCTAGTGGATGCATTAGTAGCGCCTTGGGCCTTCAACCTAGCTTATGTGTTTCCACCGTTTCCTCTCATTCCCAGGCTGGTGATCTTGATAGCTCCTGCGTGGCCACGCAGGACTTGGTATGCAGACCTGGTGAATATGTCATCGGCTCCACCATGGAAGCTACCTTTGAGACAGGATCTTCTAGTACAGGGTCCATTCGAACATCCAAATCTAGTTTCTCTCCAGCTGACGGCTTGGAAATTGAACGCTTGATTTTAGCTAAGCGTGGGTTTTCGGATTCTGTGATAGATACTCTGGTACAGGCCAGAAAACATGTAACTAGAAAAATTTACCATAAAATATGGAAAAGATATATCTGTTGGTGTGAATCCAAGGGATTCTCATGGAGTAAGATCAAAATTCCTAGGATCCTTTTTTTTCTCCAGGAAGGTTTGGATAAGGGATTATCAGCGAGTTCTCTAAAGGGACAGATTTCTGCTTTATCTGTCTTGTTACACAAACGACTGGCAAATGTGCCAGATGTTCAAGCTTTTGTTCAGGCTTTAGTCAGGATCAAGCCTGTTTACAGACCTTTGACTCCTCCCTGGAGTCTGAATTTAGTTCTTTCAGTTCTTCAAGGGGTTCCGTTTGAACCTCTACATTCCATAGATATCAAGATGTTATCTTGGAAAGTTCTGTTTTTGGTTGCTATTTCTTCTGCTAGAAGAGTTTCTGAGTTATCTGCTCTGCAGTGTAATCCGCCCTATCTGGTGTTCCATTCAGATAAGGTTGTTTTGCGTACTAAACCTGGTTTCCTTCCAAAGGTTGTTTCTAACAAGAATATTAACCAGGAAATAGTTGTGCCTTCTTTGTGTCCGAATCCAGTTTCAAAGAAGGAACGTTTGTTACAGAATTTAGATGTAGTTCGTGCTTTGAAGTTCTATTTAGAAGCAACGAAGGATTTCAGACAAACGTCTTCTCTGTTTGTCGTTTATTCTGGTAAAAGGAGAGGTCAAAAAGCTACTGCTACCTCTCTTTCCTTTTGGCTGAAAAGCATTATCAGATTGGCTTATGAGACTGCCGGACGGCAGCCTCCCGAACGCATCACAGCTCACTCTACTAGGGCTGTGGCTTCCACTTGGGCCTTCAAGAACGAGGCTTCTGTTGATCAGATATGTAAGGCAGCGACTTGGTCTTCCCTGCACACTTTTGCCAAATTCTACAAATTTGATACTTTTGCTTCTTCGGAGGCTATTTTTGGGAGAAAGGTTTTGCAAGCCGTGGTGCCTTCCGTTTAGGTAACCTGATTGGCTCCCTCCCTTCATCCGTGTCCTAAAGCTTTGGTATTGGTTCCCACAAGTTATGGATGACGCCGTGGACCGGACACACCAATGTTGGAGAAAACAGAATTTATGCTTACCTGATAAATTACTTTCTCCAACGGTGTGTCCGGTCCACGGCCCGCTCTGGTTTTTTAATCAGGTTTGATGAATTTCTTTCTTTAACTACAGTCACCACGGCACCCTATAGTTTCTCCTGTTTTTTTCTCCTGTCCGTCGGTCGAATGACTGGGGTGGGCTGAGCCTAGGAGGGACTATATGGACAGCTTTTGCTGTGCTCTTTGCCATTTCCTGTTGGGGAAGAGAATATTCCCACAAGTTATGGATGACGCCGTGGACCGGACACACCGTTGGAGAAAGTAATTTATCAGGTAAGCATAAATTCAGTTTTTTCACCATGCAGATGACAGTAAAAAGGGTAGCTGAATGACATTTTTTAAATGATGTAAATGTGATATTGTCTAGTCAGCTCTTTACCAACATGCTGCCTTTCATGTAATTTAGCATTTAGGTAACATCTTCCTTTAATGAACACAAGTTTTTTTTTCCCCTCTCTCTTACTCTTTTTTTTTTATAAATCATATTCAGGAAATGATAGATTTATACCCTCATGCATTTTTGGAGATATAAACTTGCAGGAATCTCTAAGTCTTGTCTTCATTTAAACCCCTCCATTTCTTGGTGGCCTTTTGTCTTTTGTCAGTGCAGCCTGAAGTAAGCTTGACCCCATCGTTTACATCTCAAATACACAAGCATCTCCTGTGTTTGCTTGAAGTGTTTTATGAGTACTTGACTTCCCTATTGGAGGGATGCCTTATAAAGTTACCCTCAGACAAGTGTTTATCTTGTAGCTGTAGGCATCAGGTAGAGCATACGATTTTTTTCCCATAATCATTTTTATTGTATATTTCAACACATTTATACATTTTCATATATTTTCAAAGAAACAAGTAAAAGAAATAATTATACATTTGAAAAACCAGGCTTCCCTAGGGAGTCCACAAAATATTATACATGTAAGCATAAAGAAAAGAAAAATAAACTTCAAATATTTTATGAGTTAATCTGATCTCTGTTAGCCTGACTAGTGAGTCTTAATCTATTAACCCTTGCTCGTTAAAGTTTTCTCCAACATAGGTGTGTCCGGTCCACGGCGTCATCCTTACTTGTGGGATATTCTCTTCCCCAACAGGAAATGGCAAAGAGCCCAGCAAAGCTGGTCACATGATCCCTCCTAGGCTCCGCCTACCCCAGTCATTCTCTTTGCCGTTGTACAGGCAACATCTCCACGGAGATGGCTTAGAGTTTTTTAGTGTTTAACTGTAGTTTTTCATTATTCAATCAAGAGTTTGTTATTTTCAAATAGTGCTGGTACGTACTATTTACTCAGAAACAGAAAAGAGATGAAGAATTCTGTTTGTATGAGGAAAATGATTTTAGCAACCGTAACTAAAATCCATGGCTGTTCCACACAGGACTGTTGAGAGCAATTAACTTCAGTTGGGGGAACAGTGTGCAGTCTCTTACTGCTTGAGGTATGACACATTCTAACAAGACGATGTAATGCTGGAAGCTGTCATTTTCCCTATGGGATCCGGTAAGCCATGTTTATTACGATTGTAAATAAGGGCTTCACAAGGGCTTATTTAAACTGTAGACTTTTTCTGGGCTAAATCGATTGATTATTAACACATATTTAGCCTTGAGGAATCATTTTATATGGGTATTTTGATATAATAATATCGGCAGGCACTGTTTTAGACACCTTATTCTTTAGGGGCTTTCCCAAAGCATAGGCAGAGTCTCATTTTCGCGCCGGTGTTGCGCACTTGTTTTTGAGAGGCATGGCATGCAGTCGCATGTGAGAGGAGCTCTGATACTTATAAAAGACTTCTGAAGGCGTCATTTGGTATCGTATTCCCCTTTGGGTTTGGTTGGGTCTCAGCAAAGCAGATACCAGGGACTGTAAAGGGGTTTAAAGCTTAAAACGGCTCCGGTTCCGTTATTTTAAGGGTTAAAGCTTCCAAAATTGGTGTGCAATATTTTCAAAGCTTTAAGACGCTGTGGTGAAAATTTGGTGAATTTTGAACAATTCCTTCATGTTTTTTCGCAATTGCAGTAATAAAGTGTGTTCAGTTTTAAATTTAAAGTGACAGTAACGGTTTTATTTTAAAACGTTTTTTGTACTTTCTGTTCAAGTTTATGCCTGTTTAACATGTCTGAACTACCAGATAGACTGTGTTCTGAATGTGGGGAAGCCAGAATTCCTATTCATTTAAATAAATGTGATTTATGTGATAATGACAATGATGCCCAAGATGATTCCTCAAGTGAGGGGAGTAAGCATGGTACTGCATCATTCCCTCCTTCGTCTACACGAGTCTTGCCCACTCAGGAGGCCCCTAGTACATCTAGCGCGCCAATACTCCTTACTATGCAACAATTAACGGCTGTAATGGATAATTCTGTCAAAAACATTTTAGCCAAAATGAACCCTTGTCAGCGTAAGCGTGGCTGCTCTGTTTTAGTTACTGAAGAGCATGACGACGCTGATATTAATATCTCTGAAGGGCCCCTAACCCAATCTGAGGGGGCCAGGGAGGTTTTGTCTGAGGGAGAAATTACTGATTTAGGGAACATTTCTCAGCAGGCTGAATCTGATGTGATTACATTTAAATTTAAATTGGAACATCTCCGCATTTTGCTTAAGGAGGTATTATCCACTCTGGATGATTGTGAAAATTTAGTCATCCCAGAGAAACTATGTAAAATGGACAAGTTCCTAGAGGTGCCGGGGCTCCCAGAAGCTTTTCCTATACCCAAGCGGGTGGCGGACATTGTTAATAAAGAATGGGAAAGGCCCGGTATTCCTTTCGTCCCTCCCCCCATATTTAAAAAATTGTTTCCTATGGTCGACCCCAGAAAGGACTTATGGCAGTCAGTCCCCAAGGTCGAGGGAGCGGTTTCTACTTTAAACAAACACACCACTATTCCCATAGAGGATAGTTGTGCTTTCAAAGATCCTATGGATAAAAAATTAGAAGGTTTGCTTAAAAAGATGTTTGTTCAGCAGGGTTACCTTCTACAACCCATTTCATGCATTGTCCCTGTCACTACTGCCGCATATTTCTGGTTTGATGAACTGCTTAAGGTGCTCGATAGTGACTCTCCTCCTTATGAGGAGATTATGGACAGAATCAATGCTCTCAAATTGGCTAATTCTTTCACTCTAGACGCCTCTTTGCAATTGGCTAAGTTAGCGGCTAAGAACTCTGGGTTTGCTATTGTGGCGCGCAGAGCGCTTTGGTTGAAATCTTGGTCGGCTGATGCGTCTTCCAAGAACAAGCTACTAAACATTCCTTTCAAGGGGAAAACGTTGTTTGGTCCTGACTTGAAAGAGATTATCTCTGATATCACTGGGGGTAAGGGCCACGCCCTTCCTCAGGATCGGCCTTTCAAGGCAAAAAATAGACCTAATTTTCGTCCCTTTCGTAAAAACGGACCAGCCCAAGGTGCTACGTCCTCTAAGCAAGAGGGTAATACTTCTCAGGCCAAGCCAGCTTGGAGACCAATGCAAGGCTGGAACAAGGGAAAGCAGGCCAAGAAACCTGCCACTGCTACCAAGACAGCATGAAATATTGGCCCCCGATCCGGGACCGGATCTGGTGGGGGGCAGACTCTCTCTCTTCGCTCAGGCTTGGGCAAGAGATGTTCTGGATCCTTGGGCGCTAGAAATAGTCTCCCAGGGTTATCTTCTGGAATTCAAGGGACTTCCCCCAAGGGGGAGGTTCCACAGGTCGCAGTTGTCTTCAGATCACATAAAAAGACAGGCGTTCTTACATTGTGTAGAAGACCTGTTAAAAATGGGAGTGATTCATCCTGTTCCATTAAGAGAACAGGGGATGGGGTTCTACTCCAATCTGTTCATAGTTCCCAAAAAAGAGGGAACGTTCAGACCAATCCTAGATCTCAAGATCTTAAACAAATTTCTCAAGGTCCCATCGTTCAAGATGGAAACCATTCGAACTATCCTTCCTTCCATCCAGGAAGGTCAATTCATGACCACGGTGGATTTAAAGGATGCGTATCTACATATTCCTATCCACAAGGAACATCATCGGTTCCTAAGGTTTGCATTCCTGGACAAACATTACCAGTTCGTGGCGCTCCCTTTCGGATTAGCCACTGCTCCAAGGATTTTCACAAAGGTACTAGGGTCCCTTCTAGCGGTGCTAAGACCAAGGGGCATTGCAGTAGTACCTTACCTGGACGACATTCTGATTCAAGCGTCGTCCCTTCCTCAAGCAAAGGCTCACACGGACATTGTCCTGGCCTTTCTCAGATCTCACGGCTGGAAAGTGAACGTGGAAAAGAGTTCTCTATCCCCGTCAACAAGGGTTCCCTTCTTGGGAACAATTATAGACTCCTTAGAAATGAGGATCTTTCTAACAGAGCCCAGAAAAACAAAGCTTCTGGACTCTTGTCGGATACTTCATTCCGTTCCTCTTCCTTCCATAGCTCAGTGCATGGAAGTGATCGGGTTGATGGTGGCGGCGATGGACATAGTTCCTTTTGCGCGCATCCATCTAAGACCATTACAACTGTGCATGCTCAGTCAGTGGAATGGGGACTATACAGACTTGTCTCCGAAGATACAAGTAAATCAGAAGACCAGAGACTCACTCCGTTGGTGGCTGTCCCTGGACAATCTGTCTCAAGGGATGATGTTCCACAGACCAGAGTGGGTCATTGTCACGACCGACGCCAGTCTGATAGGCTGGGGCGCGGTCTGGGGATCCCTGAAAGCTCAGGGTCTTTGGTCTCGGGAAGAATCTCTTCTACCGATAAATATTCTGGAACTGAGAGCGATATTCAATGCTCTCCAGGCCTGGCCCCAGCTTGCGAGGACCAGGTTCATACGGTTTCAATCAGACAACATGACGACTGTTGCGTACATCAACCATCAGGGGGGAACAAGGAGTTCCCTAGCGATGGAAGAAGTAACCAAAATTATTCTTTGGGCGGAGTCTCACTCCTGCCACCTGTCTGCTATCCACATCCCAGGAGTGGAAAATTGGGAAGCGGATTTTCTGAGTCGGCAGACATTGCATCCGGGGGAGTGGGAACTCCATCCGGAAATCTTTGCCCAAGTCACTCACCTGTGGGGCATTCCAGACATGGATCTGATGGCCTCTCGTCAGAACTTCAAAGTTCCTTGCTACGGGGCCAGATCCAGGGATCCCAAGGCGGCTCTAGTGGATGCACTAGTAGCACCTTGGACCTTCAAACTAGCTTATGTGTTCCCGCCATTTCCTCTCATCCCCAGGCTGATAGCCAGGATCAAGCAGGAGAGGGCGTCGATGATCTTGATAGCTCCTGCGTGGCCACGCAGGACTTGGTATGCAGATCTGGTGAATATGTCATCGGCTCCACCTTGGAAGCTACCTTTGAGACGAGACCTTCTTGTTCAGGGTCCGTTCGAACATCCGAATCTGGTTTCACTCCAGCTGACTGCTTGGAGATTGAACGCTTGATTTTATCGAAGCGAGGATTCTCAGATTCTGTTATCGATACTCTTGTTCAGGCCAGAAAGCCTGTGACTAGAAAGATTTACCACAAAATTTGGAAAAAATATATCTGTTGGTGTGAATCTAAAGGATTCCCTTGGGACAAGGTTAAGATTCCTAGGATTCTATCCTTCCTTCAAGAAGGATTGGAAAAAGGATTATCTGCAAGTTCCCTGAAGGGACAGATTTCTGCCTTGTCGGTATTACTTCACAAAAAGCTGGCAGCTGTGCCAGATGTTCAAGCCTTTGTTCAGGCTCTGGTTAGAATCAAGCCTGTTTACAAACCTTTGACTCCTCCTTGGAGTCTCAATTTAGTTCTTTCAGTTCTTCAGGGGGTTCCATTTGAACCCTTACATTCCGTTGATATTAAGTTATTATCTTGGAAAGTTTTGTTTTTAGTTGCGATTTCTTCTGCTAGAAGAGTCTCAGAATTATCTGCTCTGCAGTGTTCTCCTCCTTATCTGGTGTTCCATGCAGATAAGGTGGTTTTACGTACTAAACCTGGTTTTCTTCCAAAAGTTGTTTCTAACAAAAACATTAACCAGGAGATTATCGTACCTTCTCTGTGTCCAAAACCAGTTTCAAAGAAGGAACGTTTGTTGCACAATTTGGATGTTGTTCGCGCTCTAAAATTCTATTTAGATGCTACAAAGGATTTTAGACAAACATCTTCCTTGTTTGTTGTTTATTCAGGTAAAAGGAGAGGTCAAAAAGCAACTTCTACCTCTCTCTCTTTTTGGATTAAAAGCATCATCAGATTGGCTTACGAGACTGCCGGACGGCAGCCTCCCGAAAGAATCACAGCTCATTCCACTAGGGCTGTGGCTTCCACATGGGCCTTCAAGAACGAGGCTTCTGTTGATCAGATATGTAGGGCAGCGACTTGGTCTTCACTGCACACTTTTACCAAATTTTACAAGTTTGATACTTTTGCTTCTTCTGAGGCTATTTTTGGGAGAAAGGTTTTGCAAGCCGTGGTGCCTTCCATTTAGGTGACCTGATTTGCTCCCTCCCTTCATCCGTGTCCTAAAGCTTTGGTATTGGTTCCCACAAGTAAGGATGACGCCGTGGACCGGACACACCTATGTTGGAGAAAACAGAATTTATGTTTACCTGATAAATTTCTTTCTCCAACGGTGTGTCCGGTCCACGGCCCGCCCTGGTTTTTTTAATCAGGTCTGATATTTTATTTTCTTTAACTACAGTCACCACGGTACCATATGGTTTCTCCTATGCAAATATTCCTCCTTAACGTCGGTCGAATGACTGGGGTAGGCGGAGCCTAGGAGGGATCATGTGACCAGCTTTGCTGGGCTCTTTGCCATTTCCTGTTGGGGAAGAGAATATCCCACAAGTAAGGATGACGCCGTGGACCGGACACACCGTTGGAGAAAGAAATTTATCAGGTAAACATAAATTCTGTTTTTCTGTTGAAATATTTTTTTTTCTCATCCTTTCTCCTCCTATGTTGTCCCAATTTCAGACAACTATTAACTACACATAGCAAATAATAAAAATAAAAAATAAAAAAAAAAAAAAAAAAAAAAAAAAAAAGGGGGGGGGGGGGAAATTCCTCAGTCTTCCCCCCCCCCCTCCCCTGCAGTTCTCTTGGGTTTTAGTCAGTTACCATATTCCCAGTAGGACCAGCTCTGTGTTTTGGAAGGGAAATATAATGTATTCTATTTCTGTAGTCGGAAGGGATTTAATAAATGGTGCCCATTTACTAAAGAATTTCCTGGTGTCAGATTCATTATTGATATTCGTGTCACGTTGTTCTAGGATGCAATGTTTTTTAAGGTAATTTTTCAATTCTACTACACTGGGTATTTCTTTCGTTTTCCATTTTTTAAATATTAAATATCTTGCTGCCAGAATAGAGACACTGACCAACTTTTCATTTAATTGTTGTTCTGTGTGATTATTAAAGCAAAACACAACCAAGCCTACTGACAGCTCCAGAGGGGAGATCTTGAGAGAGGTATTGATCCAAAATTCAAGTTTGCGCCAGAATTGCCTAATCAAAGGGCAGTTAAATAGCATATGTGTAAGATCCGCCGCAACCAAGGAACATTTGGGACATTTAGAGAAGTTTATGTTCTGAAGCTTGTGACCTTTTTCTGGTGTATAGTGAAATTTATGTAATAGCTTAAGATGTGCTTCTCTCCATGTTGCTGAAAGGGTGGCCTGTGCCACTTTATGTATAGATTTTTGGATAAATTTGTGGTCAATGTGTTCTTGGGCCAAAATTAGGTTCCAATCTTGAGCAATTTTCTCTAGCGTATGTCTCCCTTCTACAGCTCCTAGAAGATAATAACAATACGAAATAGACATACGACCCTTCTTGACTAGCGTAAGCCAATCCTCTAGATCTCCCAGTTCCCATTGCCACTTTCCCTCCCTCATTAGCTCCAATGCATAGTGTCTTACTTGCAGAAACGCAAAGAACTCCTTGTTAGAAAGATTGAAACTGTATTTGATTTCTTCAAATGTTTTAATGCATTTATTCTCTTTATCGATTAATTGTATAATCGTGTTTAGTCCAGCTGATTGCCAGTTTTTAAAAATTGCAGAGTCTAATCCGGCTTGGAATAGCGGATTCCCCGTTAGGGGGAGGTGTTTAGAGACCTTGCAGTTTAAAGAGAGGAGCTTCCCTATCTTCCACCAGGCCTTTAATGGATTAAGGATCATTTTCATTTTCTTAATTCTAGGTGGCAGACCTTTGGGATCACAGTGCAGCAATGCACATGGGAGATATGGATCGCAAATACTTTCTTCCAGTGCATTGTTCAAAACATAATTATTATGGGAAATCCAGTCTGCCGCAATTCGTGCTAGAAAGGCAAGGTTGTAAAGCCGCAGGTCAGGTAGTGCGAAACCTGCAAATATTTTGGCATGCATTAATTTATTCAAAGCTATCCTTGGTTTTCTCTTCTGCCAAATGAAACTTCTAAGCCAGCTTTTTAAGCTTCGGATGTCCCTGTCATAAAGTATTAGTGCTGTATTTTGTAGTATGTATAGTAATTTAGGAAGGAGGACCATTTTAAAAAGGGCTATCCGCCCCGAGATAGATAGAGGTAGGTTTTCCCAGCATTTAAATTTGTCTTTAATTATTGTCAAGATTGGGGGGATATTTAAGTTATATAAGTCAAGGGGGTTCATAGGTATTACTATACCTAGGTACTTAAATGAATCCTTAGCTGTTTTAAAGGGATTATTCAAGTGCGAGTCTTTGTTTTTTCGGAGCCAATATATCTCTGATTTTGTAGCGTTTATTCTATAGCCTGAAAATAGCCCGAATTGGTTGGTAATTTGTAAGAGCTTAGGTATATTAACCTTAGTGTTTGACAGGTAAACCAGGATGTCGTCGGCATATAGGGCTAGTTTCATCTCTTGTCTGCCTATCACAACACCTTCCAACTGTGACCTAATTCTGATAGCCAATGGTTCAATACATAAATTGAAAAGGAGAGGAGAGAGGGGACACCCCTGCCTGGTTCCTCTGCTAAGCACAATTTGTGAGGAGACAATGTTGTTGACGATTATACTAGTGGAGGGAAGATTGTAGAGGTTCAAAATAAATTTAAAAAAGGTTCCCTTAAACCCAAATTGATCCAAAGAAGTAAAAAGGTGATCATGCTGTATCGAATCAAATGCCTTTTCCGCATCAATTGTCACAATAGCTGAATCTGGAGTTTGTTCCCCCCTCTCCTTCCCTTTGGTATTATAGAAATATTCTGTTACCACTAAGACCTCTCTAATTTTTGCTGAGGAATTCCGTGAATTTAGAAAACCTGCTTGATCTTTGTTTATAATATTCGACAGTATCCCTTGTAATCTTTTAGCCAGAATTGACATAAAAATCTTGTAGTCTACATTTAGTAGAGCTATTGGTCTATATGACTCTCTTTGCGCTGGATTTTTTCCTCCTTTTGGAATAAGAGTTGTAAAGGACGCAGAAAAAGCTTTCGGCACTTCTTCTCCTTTAATATACATGGCATTGTATAGATTATTGAGATGGGGCGAGATCTCTAAAGACAAAATTTTATAAAATTCGCTTGGTAAGCCATCTGGCCCTGCGGCTTTATTAGTGGCAGCTTCAGAAATCACTTTCTCTATTTCCTCTACCCTTATCGGAGCATTAAGAGTCTCTAATGATTCTGCCGATACCTTGGGGCAACTAATTTTGCTCCAGAAATTCTCTGCCTGTATTACGTCAGATTTTCTCGAGGAGTATACCTCTTGATAATATTTAGTCATTTCCTTATGTATATCTGTATTCTCTGTAAAAAGCTTCCCCTCTACCAGAAGTTTTTCAATAAATGTTGACTTTTTATCATTTTTGACCAAGTTAGCGAGTAATTTGCCAGATTTGTTTCCATATCTGTATAGTTTGGATTGTAATTTTAACTCGGACTGGGTTTCTCTGTGAATTGCAAATGTGTCTTTCTCATTTTCTCCAACATAGGTGTGTCCGGTCCACGGCGTCATCCTTACTTGTGGGATATTCTCTTCCCCAACAGGAAATGGCAAAGAGCCCAGCAAAGCTGGTCACATGATCCCTCCTAGGCTCCGCCTACCCCAGTCATTCTCTTTGCCGTTGTACAGGCAACATCTCCACGGAGATGGCTTAGAGTTTTTTAGTGTTTAACTGTAGTTTTTCATTATTCAATCAAGAGTTTGTTATTTTCAAATAGTGCTGGTACGTACTATTTACTCAGAAACAGAAAAGAGATGAAGAATTCTGTTTGTATGAGGAAAATGATTTTAGCAACCGTAACTAAAATCCATGGCTGTTCCACACAGGACTGTTGAGAGCAATTAACTTCAGTTGGGGGAACAGTTTGCAGTCTCTTGCTGCTTGAGGTATGACACATTCTAACAAGACGATGTAATGCTGGAAGCTGTCATTTTCCCTATGGGATCCGGTAAGCCATGTTTATTACGATTGTAAATAAGGGCTTCACAAGGGCTTATTTAAACTGTAGACTTTTTTTGGGCTAAATCGATTGATATTAACACTTATTTAGCCTTGAGGAATCATTTATTCTGGGTATTTTGATTTAATAATATCGGCAGGCACTGTTTTAGACACCTTATTCTTTAGGGGCTTTCCCAAAGCATAGGCAGAGTCTCATTTTCGCGCCGGTGTTGCGCACTTGTTTTTGAGAGGCATGGCATGCAGTCGCATGTGAGAGGAGCTCTGATACTTATAAAAGACTTCTGAAGGCGTCATTTGGTATCGTATTCCCCTTTGGGTTTGGTTGGGTCTCAGCAAAGCAGATACCAGGGACTGTAAAGGGGTTTAAAGCTTAAAACGGCTCCGGTTCCGTTATTTTAAGGGTTAAAGCTTCCAAAATTGGTGTGCAATATTTTCAAGGCTTTAAGACGCTGTGGTGAAAATTTGGTGAATTTTGAACAATTCCTTCATGTTTTTTCGCAATTGCAGTAATAAAGTGTGTTCAGTTTAAAATTTAAAGTGACAGTAACGGTTTTATTTTAAAACGTTTTTTGTACTTTCTGATCAAGTTTATGCCTGTTTAACATGTCTGAACTACCAGATAGACTGTGTTCTGAATGTGGGGAAGCCAGAATTCCTATTCATTTAAATAAATGTGATTTATGTGATAATGACAATGATGCCCAAGATGATTCCTCAAGTGAGGGGAGTAAGCATGGTACTGCATCATTCCCTCCTTCGTCTACACGAGTCTTGCCCACTCAGGAGGCCCCTAGTACATCTAGCGCGCCAATTCTCCTTACTATGCAACAATTAACGGCTGTAATGGATAATTCTGTCAAAAACATTTTAGCCAAAATGAACCCTTGTCAGCGTAAGCGTGGCTGCTCTGTTTTAGTTACTGAAGAGCATGACGACGCTGATATTAATATCTCTGAAGGGCCCCTAACCCAATCTGAGGGGGCCAGGGAGGTTTTGTCTGAGGGAGAAATTACTGATTTAGGGAACATTTCTCAGCAGGCTGAATCTGATGTGATTACATTTAAATTTAAATTGGAACATCTCCGCATTTTGCTTAAGGAGGTATTATCCACTCTGGATGATTGTGAAAATTTAGTCATCCCAGAGAAACTATGTAAAATGGACAAGTTCCTAGAGGTGCCGGGGCTCCCAGAAGCTTTTCCTATACCCAAGCGGGTGGCGGACATTGTTAATAAAGAATGGGAAAGGCCCGGTATTCCTTTCGTCCCTCCCCCCATATTTAAAAAATTGTTTCCTATGGTCGACCCCAGAAAGGACTTATGGCAGTCAGTCCCCAAGGTCGAGGGAGCGGTTTCTACTTTAAACAAACGCACCACTATTCCCATAGAGGATAGTTGTGCTTTCAAAGATCCTATGGATAAAAAATTAGAAGGTTTGCTTAAAAAGATGTTTGTTCAGCAGGGTTACCTTCTACAACCCATTTCATGCATTGTCCCTGTCACTACAGCCGCATATTTCTGGTTTGATGAACTGCTTAAGGTGCTCGATAGTGACTCTCCTCCTTATGAGGAGATTATGGACAGAATCAATGCTCTCAAATTGGCTAATTCTTTCACTCTAGACGCCTCTTTGCAATTGGCTAAGTTAGCGGCTAAGAACTCTGGGTTTGCTATTGTGGCGCGCAGAGCGCTTTGGTTGAAATCTTGGTCGGCTGATGCGTCTTCCAAGAACAAGCTACTAAACATTCCTTTCAAGGGGAAAACGCTGTTTGGTCCTGACTTGAAAGAGATTATCTCTGATATCACTGGGGGTAAGGGCCACGCCCTTCCTCAGGATCGGCCCTTCAAGGCAAAAAATAGACCTAATTTTCGTCCCTTTCGTAAAAACGGACCAGCCCAAGGTGTTACGTCCTCTAAGCAAGAGGGTAATACTTCTCAGGCCAAGCCGGCTTGGAGACCAATGCAAGGCTGGAACAAGGGAAAGCAGGCCAAGAAACCTGCCACTGTTACCAAGACAGCATGAAATATTGGCCCCCGATCCGGGACCGGATCTGGTGGGGGGCAGACTCTCTCTCTTCGCTCAGACTTGGGCAAGAGATGTTCTGGATCCTTGGGCGCTAGAAATAGTCTCCCAGGGTTATCTTCTGGAATTCAAGGGACTTCCCCCAAGGGGGAGGTTCCACAAGTCGCAGTTGTCTTCAGACCACATAAAAAGACAGGCGTTCTTACATTGTGTAGAAGACCTGTTAAAAATGGGAGTGATTCATCCTGTTCCATTAAGAGAACAAGGGATGGGGTTCTACTCCAATCTGTTCATAGTTCCCAAAAAAGAGGGAACGTTCAGACCAATCCTAGATCTCAAGATCTTAAACAAATTTCTCAAGGTCCCATCGTTCAAGATGGAAACCATTCGAACTATCCTTCCTTCCATCCAGGAAGGTCAATTTATGACCACGGTGGATTTAAAGGATGCGTATCTACATATTCCTATCCACAAGGAACATCATCGGTTCCTAAGGTTTGCATTCCTGGACAAACATTACCAGTTCGTGGCGCTTCCTTTCGGATTAGCCACTGCTCCAAGGATTTTCACAAAGGTACTAGGGTCCCTTCTAGCGGTGCTAAGACCAAGGGGCATTGCAGTAGTACCTTACCTGGACGACATTCTGATTCAAGCGTCGTCCCTTCCTCAAGCAAAGGCTCACACGGACATTGTCCTGGCCTTTCTCAGATCTCACGGCTGGAAAGTGAACGTGGAAAAGAGTTCTCTATCCCCGTCAACAAGGGTTCCCTTCTTGGGAACAATTATAGACTCCTTAGAAATGAGGATCTTTCTAACAGAGGCCAGAAAAACAAAGCTTCTGGACTCTTGTCGGATACTTCATTCCGTTCCTCTTCCTTCCATAGCTCAGTGCATGGAAGTGATCGGGTTGATGGTGGCGGCGATGGACATAGTTCCTTTTGCGCGCATTCATCTAAGACCATTACAACTGTGCATGCTCAGTCAGTGGAATGGGGACTATACAGACTTGTCTCCGAAGATACAAGTAAATCAGAGGACCAGAGACTCACTCCGTTGGTGGCTGTCCCTGGACAATCTGTCTCAAGGGATGATGTTCCACAGACCAGAGTGGGTCATTGTCACGACCGACGCCAGTCTGATAGGCTGGGGCGCGGTCTGGGGATCCCTGAAAGCTCAGGGTCTTTGGTCTCGGGAAGAATCTCTTCTACCGATAAATATTCTGGAACTGAGAGCGATATTCAATGCGCTCCAGGCCTGGCCTCAGCTTGCGAGGACCAGGTTCATACGGTTTCAATCAGACAACATGACGACTGTTGCGTACATCAACCATCAGGGGGGAACAAGGAGTTCCCTAGCGATGGAAGAAGTAACCAAAATTATTCTTTGGGCGGAGTCTCACTCCTGCCACCTGTCTGCTATCCACATCCCAGGAGTGGAAAATTGGGAAGCGGATTTTCTGAGTCGTCAGACATTGCATCCGGGGGAGTGGGAACTCCATCCGGAAATCTTTGCCCAAGTCACTCACCTGTGGGGCATTCCAGACATGGATCTGATGGCCTCTCGTCAGAACTTCAAAGTTCCTTGCTACGGGGCCAGATCCAGGGATCCCAAGGCGGCTCTAGTGGATGCACTAGTAGCACCTTGGACCTTCAAACTAGCTTATGTGTTCCCGCCATTTCCTCTCATCCCCAGGCTGATAGCCAGGATCAAGCAGGAGAGGGCGTCGGTGATCTTGATAGCTCCTGCGTGGCCACGCAGGACTTGGTATGCAGATCTGGTGAATATGTCATCGGCTCCACCTTGGAAGCTACCTTTGAGACGAGACCTTCTTGTTCAGGGTCCGTTCGAACTTCCGAATCTGGTTTCACTCCAGCTGACTGCTTGGAGATTGAACGCTTGATTTTATCGAAGCGAGGATTCTCAGATTCTGTGATCGATACTCTTGTTCAGGCCAGAAAGCCTGTGACTAGAAAGATTTACCACAAAATTTGGAAAAAATATATCTGTTGGTGTGATTCTAAAGGATTCCCTTGGGACAAGGTTAAGATTCCTAGGATTCTATCCTTCCTTCAAGAAGGATTGGAAAAAGGATTATCTGCAAGTTCCCTGAAGGGACAGATTTCTGCCTTGTCGGTATTGCTTCACAAAAAGCTGGCAGCTGTGCCAGATGTTCAAGCCTTTGTTCAGGCTCTGGTTAGAATCAAGCCTGTTTACAAACCTTTGACTCCTCCTTGGAGTCTCAATTTAGTTCTTTCAGTTCTTCAGGGGGTTCCGTTTGAACCCTTACATTCCGTTGATATTAAGTTATTATCTTGGAAAGTTTTGTTTTTAGTTGCGATTTCTTCTGCTAGAAGAGTCTCAGAATTATCTGCTCTGCAGTGTTCTCCTCCTTATCTGGTGTTCCATGCAGATAAGGTGGTTTTACGTACTAAACCTGGTTTTCTTCCAAAAGTTGTTTCTAACAAAAACATTAACCAGGAGATTATCGTACCTTCTCTGTGTCCAAAACCAGTTTCAAAGAAGGAACGTTTGTTGCACAATTTGGATGTTGTTCGCGCTCTAAAATTCTATTTAGATGCTACAAAGGATTTTAGACAAACATCTTCCTTGTTTGTTGTTTATTCAGGTAAAAGGAGAGGTCAAAAAGCAACTTCTACCTCTCTCTCTTTTTGGATTAAAAGCATCATCAGGTTGGCTTACGAGACTGCCGGACGGCAGCCTCCCGAAAGAATCACAGCTCATTCCACTAGGGCTGTGGCTTCCACATGGGCTTTCAAGAACGAGGCTTCTGTTGATCAGATATGTAGGGCAGCGACTTGGTCTTCACTGCACACTTTTACCAAATTTTACAAGTTTGATACTTTTGCTTCTTCTGAGGCTATTTTTGGGAGAAAGGTTTTGCAAGCCGTGGTGCCTTCCATTTAGGTGACCTGATTTGCTCCCTCCCTTCATCCGTGTCCTAAAGCTTTGGTATTGGTTCCCACAAGTAAGGATGACGCCGTGGACCGGACACACCTATGTTGGAGAAAACAGAATTTATGTTTACCTGATAAATTTCTTTCTCCAACGGTGTGTCCGGTCCACGGCCCGCCCTGGTTTTTTTAATCAGGTCTGATATTTTATTTTCTTTAACTACAGTCACCACGGTACCATATGGTTTCTCCTATGCAAATATTCCTCCTTAACGTCGGTCGAATGACTGGGGTAGGCGGAGCCTAGGAGGGATCATGTGACCAGCTTTGCTGGGCTCTTTGCCATTTCCTGTTGGGGAAGAGAATATCCCACAAGTAAGGATGACGCCGTGGACCGGACACACCGTTGGAGAAAGAAATTTATCAGGTAAACATAAATTCTGTTTTTAGCCCGGATATAGCTTGCCCAGTTGACCGGGTTCCTAGTCAAAAGCAGACGGTTATATGAGTTAATTACTGCATTGTTTAACTCTCTTTCTCTAGATCTTAGTTTTTTGCTTCTCATTGCACTATAGGCAATGATTTCACCTCTCATAACCGCTTTAGCTGCTTCCCATAGAATTCCGGGACGTTCCCAATAGTCCCTATTGCACTGAATATAATCTTCAAATTTAATTTTCAGCTGTGCTTTAAATTTTGCATCGGAGGCTAAGAAGGAGGGAAAGTGGAATCGTAAGGACCTCGTTTCAGTGACTATCAGTTGGAAATTAAGAGAAATTGGTCCATGATCCGAGAGAAAAATAGGGAGTATCTTTGCTCTTATTTTGGCTGTGCACAGCCTTTCATCAATTAGAAAAAAGTCAATTCTTGACATGGTCTTATGTGCTTTGGATAGGCACGTGAATTCCCGAGTATCAGGATTCTGGATCCTCCATATGTCTCTGATATTCAAATTTTGTTTAATTTTAGCCAGTAGTTTAGATTCTAGATTATCTTTTTTATTCTTTTTATGTGTCCCGTTTTCCCTTAGTCTGTCCAGAGGGCAGTGTGGGGCCATGTTAAAATCTCCTCCGAGAATTAAATAACCTTCCCTAAAGGAGATAACTTTAGCCTGTATCTGATTCCAGAATTCTGGATCAATAATATTAGGTGCATATATGTTACAGAGTGAAAAAATTACTTTATCAATTTTAATCTTTAAGAATAAGTATCTCCCCTCTGGGTCTGCCAGAACCTGAACTGTCTTTGCCCTTAACCTTTTCCCCATCAATATAGCCACTCCCTTACTTCTACCAGTTCCTGATGAAGCATAGACTTCTTTTACCCATCCCTGTTTAAGCTTGAGAGTTTCCTCCAAAGTTAGGTGTGTTTCCTGGAGGAAGACTATGTCAGACTCAAGCCGTCTTGCATGAGTTGAGATTGCTTTCCTTTTGATAGGAGTTGAAATGCCCCCCACATTCCAGGAAATTATTTTAAAATTAGCCACTGGATTGGTCATTCATCTGAGGAGGGGGAGGACCGGAAGGAGAGTGAGAGAGGAGAGGGGAGGGGAGGGGGAGAAGGAGAGAGGAAAAAAAAAAAAAAAAAAAAAAAAAAAAAAGGGGAGAATTTGAAAAAGAGGGATTCTACCCATTCTAACAAACTTCTTATATCTATGTTCACAGCCTTGCCCATAAAAGTTATTTATTGCTCTTGAATATTTAATTGTCGCAACAATTTTTCTGCCTCCTGTGGTTTATCGAAAAAATGAACCTCGCCTTTCGCATGAATTTTTAATTTACAGGGGTAAATAATTATGGCCTGATAGCCTTGTTGAATGAATTTTGTACAAATTGGGGCTACATTTCTTCTTTTAGTAGCTGTTTCAGCTGAGTAATCTTGGAATAGAAGGATTTTATTTTCCTTATAGGTTATGGGCTGGTTTTTACGAAAATACTGGAGTATTGTGACCTTATCTTGGAAGTTAAGTAGCTTCGCTATTATAGGTCTGGGTCTACTAGCTTCCTGTCTATCTGTTGTTCGTCTCCCCATTCTGTGTATTCTCTCAACTACTATCTGTGGATAGTTGGGAGGAATCTTGAGCAGCGGTACTAATATTTCAGAAATTAATGTATTTAAGTCTTCGGATTGACCCCCCTCGGGAACCCCTATGATACGGACATTATTGCGCCTGGATCGGTTTTCCAGGTCTTCAATTTTATTCTGTAGTTTAAGAATAGTTGCATTATTAGCTTCAAGATTAGAGCCCTGGGCTGAGGTGAGATCTTCCAGATCAGATACTCTCTGTTCGGCTTCATCTAATCTGTTGGAAAATAATTTTATCTCGTGTCTAAGTAAATTAATATCTTGTTTGATCTCAGACCTTAATGCATCAAATTTAGGGGTTAATGCCTCGGATATACTGGATACTAAAGCCTGTACATTTGTTAATTCATTTATAGCCGGGATACAAGCTGCAGGTAAAGCTGGTTCAGAAGGAGCTTCAACAGTGGCCTTTGTCCTCCTTTCTCTTTGCTTAGCTGCCATGACTGGTGAGGGAGTCCGGGAGTGAGAGTGAAGGAATTTATCCATGTGCCGTGCAGATTTGGAAATAAATCAGTATCGTGCTTATATACACCTCGTGCTTTATCGTGAAGTCTTAATAATATGAATGTGCGAAAGTGAGAGAAAAAAAAAAAAAAAAAAAAAAGGGGAGAAGGGAAAAAAGTGAGGAAGGAAGAAAAAAAAAAAAAAAAGGGGGGGGGGAAGTGTTAACGGTGAGACCCTGGATAATAAAATTAAGACCAGGGAAATTTTACGTGAAAATAAGACCTAGAGCAAAAAAAAAAAAAAAAAAAAAAAAAAAAAAAGGGAGGGGGAGATTTTTGCTCAAGGATTAGTCCTTAAAAAGTGGATAGGAATCACTAAACCAGCCAAGGCATAGCAACTGAGGGGAACAGAGTCAATCTGCAAGGATAGCTCAGACATATATAGAGGAGCCTACCGCCACTTCCAACAAGTAAGTTACGACTAAGATATTTAAACCCAATGTGAAGGTAAGGGGGGACTCAGCCACTCAATCCAGGAAATAGGGAGGGAAGGAGAAACCCTAGGTTCCCTTCCCTTCTCCTCCCCACCAAGAACAGAAAATTACAGTCTTTAATTTATAGAAATAGTAAGACTGTATCAGGTCACAGATATTTAATTCTATTAATTCACCTTTTAGTCAAAAACTTCTAGTAGATTCAGATACTGTAAATTATTTAAATGAACTTTATAGGCCTGAAATTTGTATGTCCTAAAAAACTAGCTTTCTAACTTGAGAGAGTTTTAAAAGTCGTTTATTAAGTGAGTGTGCCGTAATGTATGGTGAACAGAGTAGGATAGTACAAGAGGTTATAGTCAGTGGTCAATTTTATATCTTGCTATCATAAAGATAGTAGAGAAGCCAGTAGGTTCCCAAGGCCTATTGTGTGGTAGTGTATTTTGGTCTGGGTTTGGCTAAAATAAGCTATTTTAAGATAAGCAAGGTTTTAAGAGCTTTTGACACAGCTAGTCCATATGGTCTATACCTAATCCATATGGTCTACATTCATCGACCATATAAATTCAGCCCTTGTTTTTGAGAAAATTTGATATACTTTAATACAAGTTTATGCTGTTCTCAGAACTAAGCTGAATATAATAAAGATGTATTAGAAATAAAACGAAAAAGAGAGAGAAAAAAGAGAGAGAAAAAAAAAAAAAAAACACCTAGGGCATTAATACATAGACACTTATCTGTTCCAAATACCATACATCCCCTAGTTTATGTTAGATTCATTTAGCAAAGGATGACAAGTATATAAAAAATTGTGCTCTTTTAGAGTCTGAGATATATTAAGCAAGGTGTAATACAGAATTATGGCTTAGGATTCTCCCAAAGGTAGGAAATTTTGCCAGCTGGTTCAGCCTATATATTAATAACACCCAGCCTGCTCATCCCAAGAAAACATATATCTGCAGAATGCAATAATTGTAGCTACATAATGCTAACCTCAGGTGGAGCTTATTCTTATTTTAGATGACTTATGCACTTGTTTCTAGCCTAAAAACCACCCAAGCAAGGAAGGCAAATATTTATCTTCTTCTAATTTTATAGGAGACACATTGGCAGCTACCAACAGTGTATAAAAAAAACACAGTCTTACCCAATGACAGGTTTACTTATACTGCAGGATTAATATACCTCGATTTAATATGTTATTTGCCTCTATGTATTATGTTGCATATAGTGCAATAGCTGTTAGGAAAAGGAAGAATTAGTAATTGCGACAAAAAAAGGTGTTACATTTTGTGGGGAAGGACTCTTGAGGTCCGTTCAACATAGCAATCTTTACTTAACTAATAGTTCTCTGACAGGTATTTTATTATCTTATGTCCAGCCAAGTCTCTTTCAAAATACAAGCCAAGGGGGTTCCGCCAAGCTTATATAGGCAATTGTTTTAGCCCCAGAAGAGAGAACACCAGCAGTTGTTAATTCCGAAAAGATATTTGTTAGCAGGAAACAACCTTTTATAGTTTACCTGTATTCGGTGAGTTTTTAGGTGGATGTTTCAGTTCCTAGCAGTCCCCCCTCACGCAGCACCAGTGGGAGGGGGAGCGCTGCTCAGACGGACCAGGCAAAGAAGCGAACCTTAATCGCCACAGAAAGGAAGCAGTATGAAGGATCCGCTGGAAGACTGCAAGAGCGCACCAGGGCACGGAGATGTTCCTCACCCCTCTCGCAACATCGGTGGGAGGGATCAGTAGAGGAAGGTAAGTGAAGTTTCCAGCGGCGGTCGTTTAGGCTTGCTTTCAGGGCTGTAACAGTCGGTATCTTGCCGACACTGTTTTGCGTATCTCTGTGTCCACAGCGTGATGCTCCAGAGGAAAGGGGAGCCAGCAATCGGCCCGGTTAAACACACCCTTCCTTATGGTATTCCTGGGATCTTCCTTTGTGCCAGTGTGGTCCTCTGGGTGCCGGCCTCCTCTCACGCAGCACCGGTGGGAGAGGAGGGTACGGCAAGCAATCTCAGTCACGCCGTTCACGAAGTTCCCAAGAGTTAGTTGGGTGCATAAAGCTGCTTGTTTTGAGTTTCTCTCTTCTTACGAGCCAGTTGCCCAATCCTGTGTCGTTCTCCTGCACTGCCCCAAATAGAGGCCGGGAGCCCCCTTCCAGCCGCAGCGGCCAGCGAACAATTTTTCAAAGCAGAGAGGGGCGGCTGTCAGGGTGAATCAGTGGAGGGGATCGGAGGAGACAAACACCTAACAGGTCAGCGGAAAGTTTGTTTGCTTTGAAGATGTCTCTTTTCTCACCGTATCCGCATGTAATAGGTGATAAAGCAGCTAAAGATATAATGTATCAGTCTTATGTCGTCTGCCCACCTTTGCTAACTGTCCTGCCTGTTAACGGAAGAATTTGCAGGTCTCTCCCAGCTAGGGGGAATGGGGTGTCAGAACAGTGGGATGTAAGACCACTGTTTGTTCCGGCAGCGTTTGTCTCTTGCTGTGATACTAGCAGCCCCGCTTTTCCAGGGCTTAGCGCGTAGTTTACCGCCAGGTGCTTGGTATTGGAGTTCAACCTCTCAGCTACCTGTGCTGAGCTCCTCCCCCGGAACTCTTCCTAGAGCATACGATTTTAAGCAACTTTCCATTTTGCATCTATTATCGAATTTGCGCTAATGGGAGCTAGCTGAATACATTACCTGAACCAATGATAAGAGGCATATAAGTGCAGCTACCAATCAGCAGCTACCTCCCAGTCGTGCACTACTACTCCTGGGCCTACTTAGGTATATTTTTCAACAAATGATACCATGAGACCAAAGCAAATTAGATAATAGAAGCAAATTGGGAAGTTGTTTAAAATTGGATTCTCTTTCTGAATCATGAAAGAAAAGTTTTTGGTTTTATGTATTTTTAATAACAACTTCCAAACTCTCCTTCATGGCAAGGGACAACACACTTTTAATAATAATTAGGCAGCAAATATACATTGCGAGACCAGCAACACTGAATTAATAAAACCCACGCCAGTAAAAAACAACCTTTGATAATTGGGACCTAAATTTGAATCCTGCCAAATTTGGGAGAATGCTTGAATGTGACCACACAAATTTTTAGATTGTCTGTGCTCTATCATCAATGTGAGAAACCTGTGTATGTTCTTGGGATTTCCCTTTTGTTCTTTCCAAAGGTAGTTAATTGTAGGAATGTTAATTATGAGCTTATCCTAAGAATATTAATAGAGTTCAGCTTCACAGACTTAAAGGGATTTGATACCCACATGTTTTCTTTCATGATTCAGATAGAGCAGGCAATTTCTTTCCAATCGCATGGAGAGTCCACAAATCCATTCTAATTACTAGTGGGAATTCAACTCCTGGCCACCAGGAGGAGGCAAAGAACACCCCAGCAAAGCTTTAAGTATCCTCCCACTTCTTTCCCTTGTACATCAGGAGGATGTGCGAAGATAGTGTCTGAAGATATTTAATCATTTAATGGGTAGTTGTCCTGCAAGCAAGGATTGGGGCTATGCTGTGTCCATGTAATCCTCTTTAGTAAGAGTTGTGGTGGCTTTTAGCAGTTGGAAAACTGCAAGGTAGTCCTTGCTACCCAAATATAGAAAACCAGGATTGGTTACTCTGCTTTTCTTTTTCTACAGGTCCCTGTCAGAGGTCGGCTGAGTCTGTCAAACCTGTGATGCTGTACTTACCCTGCAGCGGATCCACAGGTTAGTGCTTTTGCCTTCTAGGTTAGAAGGAGTTAACCCTTCTGGTGGATGTTACAAGGGAATTGATATCTCTTTAATTTAGGGATATTGTTTGTTTGTTGGGCAGCAGAGGCAGGGCACTGTACTTTTGTTATGAGAGAGAGGGGGCTATCTAACAGCTTATAGTCTGTAGGCATGTTGTGCACAGTAGGTGTTAAAGGCTTTGTCCTTAGATGATACTGGTCAGTGAACGTAATAGAGGGTTTAATTTCCCTTTGCTTGAATTTTAGCTCTGTGTTTCACACGCTTTTGTTTTGTTTTTTCTTGGTGTTGCACTTGTAATATGAGTTTCGATCACGTGACCGCTCGGCTTACTTCCACTGAGCGGTTAGTTGTGGCAAAGTCCCTATTCTGTGTAGGAGACAAGCTGGGCAAGGCGGATAGTAGCGGTCTCTGGAGAGTCCGTTTTTTCTCTTTGCTGCACAGCGGATCTTAGCAGCAACAAGGAGCTGCATATTGACAGAAACAGGATCGTTTTTTACTAGTGGGAAATTGATCTCTGGTCACTGGTGGGGTGAGTTTCTCCAGCAGAGCTGGGGAATAGAGGTGCCTGAATATTTTCTCTGCATAGATTAATTTACTTTTTCCTGGATCCCTGCTTATAATTGGGGATTTTAGATTTAAAGCTACTTGAGTTTTTGTGTACACCAATACAAAAATGTATCCTTGTCTTTTGACAAATGCCTTTATTTCGTTGATGTTCAGGTTATATCTCCTGTGCAATTTTGTTCCACATGCCTAAATAAAATGTTACTTTTTAAAAATAAAGATACCCTCTCAGAGCCATATTTCTCTCGGGATAATGCTGTCCAGGATATGCCTCAGCTTTCTCCTCAAACATCCCAGTCTTTGACAGTTACACAAGCAGTGTCCTACTGTTCCTCTCAGTCAGTTCCTTGGGGGTGTATATTTACCAGGTGATTTTGCTGCGCAACTGACTTCTGCAGTTTATGCAGCTCTGAGTGCATTACCTATTGTAGGTAAAAGAAAGAGAAAATCTAAGAACACTTCTAAGTCAAGTAGTCCTGATACAAAACTGCCGTAGTCCGTTTATCTTGGTTATCTGAGGAGGATCACTCCTCGGTTTCTTCTGAGGGCGAGATTTCTGATTCTGAATCTGCTGTAGTTAGTACAGCGGACTCAGAGGAGGTTAATTTTAGATTTAAGTTTTTAAATTTTGCATGGCACCTTCTACCCTCAGCCTTGGCTGAGGTACTCACCATCTCCTAGCTAGACAAGCGTGACCGGAATGAAGTCAGGATCTCTCCCAATGCCTGCAGCAAACTTGTTATGCTGATCGCTACGCAGGAACACACTTCCGACAAACTTCAGAGAAATGTCACATGGTGCGCATCTAGAGAACGCCACCAACTAGAAGAGAATCTGCGTGAAGCTCAATATCAGCTGCGTAGCGGAAAAAAAGGCCCCAGTGGGAAATTTTCCCAAACTGTCCTGCATCGTCTGTCAATGTTCTTAATGAGCCCAAAAAACCCTTACACACGTACTCCGGCTGTCAAGGAGCTAAGCAGCACACATAGATTGGCCCCAACTGCTCAGTAAATAACCCCCATATTATAAAAGGTATTAAATGTCCCCATATCTGAAAGAGAATAAAGTGTGACACTGTGAACTGTTTATTTCAATGTCCCCATAACCTCAGGGAATTTGCAGCCCTACTAGGCATAATTCCTCAAAGAAATATAAAGGACTTACCCTCAAGGATCAAAGCTGGTACAGCGCCTCAAGGTCTGACAGTCTCACCAAACACATCTGACAGGGACCTGAATTTCCCAGGAGGTGATAGCTTTAAGTCTAGATAGTGGTCAGAGAGTGTTCACCACAACTCTCATTGAGAGGATTACATGGTTATTTAAACACCCCAGTCCATACTTGCCTCCTATAGTGACGAAAGGCATAGAATGACTGGATAAATAGGGGAAGTGGGAGGGATATTTATAGCCTTTGGCTGGGGTATCTTTACCTCCTCTTGGTGGCCAGGTGTTGATATTTCCAACAGTAATGAATGAAGTTTTGGACTCTTCCTGCCTTTGGAAAGAAAGTGTTTAGCTAAGTATTTACTGTAAATATTTCACATTCCAATGATCTGTACATAGCAGAATATGTTCTAAGTATTTATAAATAGATATTCCAATATATATCCGTATATACAGTTTCTATGCTTATACATATATATATATATATATATATATATATATATATATACACAGTATATATAAAAAGCATATATATATATACGATGTATAGATATATATTGTACAAAAAAAATCAGATATATGTAGAAATATTTATTTATGAATTAATAGAACATATTCTTGTATGTGAAGATCATTGGAGTGGGAAATATTAATAATTTCATGTCGGGTTAGCGCACATGACAATATGTGATCGGGTTTGTGTGAGAGTAAGGTGTTGGGTTTTTTTCCCACTTTTTTTTCTCCATTGACTTCTAAGGGGGAATACGTGACCGCATGCGCGATATTCTAACTTCTGTGTTTTGCGCTCTTCAGATTAGTGTGTGTGCGAAAACAGTTTACTTTCAACTTGTAATATGAGGGTAACCCGACGAGCACAAAAAGCTTACTTCTAGCGCAATTAATGTTCGAGAGGGAGCCTTAAATTACCCTCCACTTATATTCTGGTGCTATATAGGCAATTGGGAGAATAAACAGATAGTATTTGAATTTGTTTACAGAAGTTTTTCACTTTTGGACACTTATTCTTTATATATTGTATAGACAAATTCTAATGAGGTATATCCTATTTGCAGTACTACTGGCCTTGTTAGAGCTAAACAATGGTAACCTGTTTTCCATCTTAATATGGGAAGAGTCCACAGCTGCAATACTGAACCTGGCCACCAGGACGAGGCAGACACCCCAGCCAAAGGTTTAAATATCTCTCCCACTTCCTCATAACCCCAGTAATTCTTTGCCTTTCGTCACAGGAGGTTGGCAGAGAAGTGTTAGAAGATTTCAGAGCAGTCTCTTTTGGAGGGTAGTACTCTTCAAGATGGGACTGGAGTTTTAAGTAGTCCTGTCAGCCTCTCAGTGAGAGCATGGATGAAAGGGAGAGTCTTTCTGCGAAACCATCCCGACTCATATTAACAGCTCCATAGGCAATCAGCGTTGACTAGTTTCGCTGCCTTCTTTCTTCACTCAAGTCCATGTCAGAAGCGATGCTACTATCTGTCACACTTGAAGGGCCGTGTTCCTGTTCCACGGCGTAGATTCTGGTAAGATCGTTTCATATTTTATACATGTATGATAACGCAAGAAGACAGGGTCACAGTGTGACTCCTTTTATCTGTATAGAATCAAGGGTTAATATCTCCTTAAGGGGATTATTGAACAGGGGGGAATAATCTTATAGGTTTATTTGATTTTATGCCGCTTTTATGTGTTAGGTGTTATGGGCTTATAGGCTGTTATGGAATATACAGGTTTCACTTACACTTTGAGAGCCATGCAGCTTACAAGCTTGGCACGCTTTCTCATAGCAGGGACGGTCCTGCATTGTGCACCATGTGATTCATTCCCTTTTTCCTTACCGGGTGTCTATCAGAGAGGAGTCATAAATCTCTGTGCTGTCTGCGTCATAGGAGGTGGTGAGTGCCCCAGCCATTGTAGTATAAGGGTACTGTTTTTTTGAATAAAATAAGATGTTTTATTTCTCTAGTTCTTCGGTTATTGCACTAGCGATGTAGGATTCTTTACTTTAGAGGGCACTCCCTCTATTCTTAATGAGTAATTCCTGTTTATATGGTGAGGAGGTCTTAGTTCCGCCCTCTCAATTATGTTCCATATGCCTTGATAATGTGATAATATCAAACATGTTTGATACCACGGAGCCGTCCACCTCTGAGGAGTTCTCGCCCAGTGAGGTGCGTACCCTACATTCTTATCCCTCTACACATGCAGTTTTCCCGTAGCATTGCTGATCCTCCATCTGGAGGAGGCCTTTTTTCACCAGACGTAATGCGTGGTTCAGACGGCGGTGTCTGCGGCCTTTAATGCTTTACCTCATCCTGCTAAGCGTAAGCGAAAGGTTACATATTGCACTCCTTCCCAGAGTACATCAGATAACTTATTGGAATTTAACTGAGGGTTCTCAGAGGATGAAGCTCTTTCTGAGACTTCAGAGTATGAACATTCTGGGTCGGAGTCTGCTGCCTCTAAACTTCCGGCTGCGGAGGAACCAGACTTTAGTTTAGGAATTTGCGCTTTCTTCTAAAGGAAGTTTTTTGCGAATTCAGAGGTTCCAGAGGCCAAATTGCCTAAAGAACCTTTAATTCCTAAATGGGATAGAGTTTGAGGACAGGGTGGTACCTTGTCCTTCCCTGCTCCTGTTAGATGGCGAACATTTTTAAGAATGAATGGGACAGGATTGGATTCCTTTTCCCCTCTTCTCCCTTTAACAAATTGTCCCCGGTCCTGGACTCTCAATGGAGTTGTGAGGTTCCGTCCCTAAATGGGATGGCGTTATCTTCACCCTTTGCTAAACGTACTACTATCCCACTTGAGGATAGTTCTTTGTTTGAAGAGCCCATGGATAAAAGATGGAAACTCTGTTTAGAAAGATGTTTCAACATACGGGATATTTGTTTCAACCGATGGCGGCTGTTGCTGTGGTTACTGGAGAAACTACCTTCTGGTGTGACTCCTTATAGGATTTGGTCGGGGTGGAGGATCCCCTCAATGTTGCTCAGAAAAGATTTACGGCCTTGAGGGTTGTTAATTCTTTTATCTGTGCTGCTAGTAGGCAGTTTATTCGCTTGAATGCTATGGCTTCAGCTTTTTCTGTTCAGGCCCATCGGGCTCTGGCTGAAGTCATGGTCTGCGGATATGACTTCTAAGTCTAGACTTCTTCCCTCCCTTTAAGGGAATGTTTTTGTCTGGTCGAGGCCTGGACGCAATTATCTCCACGGTCACAGGGGGTAAGGGTGCCATCCTACCGCAAGAGTTCTTTTTGTTCTGATAAAGCCCATGTCAGCAGTCCTCTGCTAAGTTTGAGCAAACCAAGAGCTCTTGGAAGCCGGCTCAGTCGTGGAATAAATCCAAGCAGAGCAAGAAGCCTGCCGAGTCTACGTCTGCATGAATGGGCGGTCCCAAGTCCTCTTCTGGATCGTGTAGGGGGCAGTATGTTGCTCTTTTCAGTCTCTTGATTCAGGGACGTGCAGGATCCATGGGTCCTGGAGGTCATAGCTCAGGGTTACAAGATAGTCTGGAACAAAAATAAGAACATAGAGAGGCACATGTGTGTATCAGTAGTAAACGGTGTAGGAAAATTGCAGAAAAATCCCTGTGCCAGGGTACTCACATTTCCCAGGAGCACTCAGACAGTGCTATTAGAAGCACGCTGGATATTTTTACAGCAACCCAGCTTACTGTTCTGTCGAGTGCAAACACTCCCAAGTATAGAAACCCAGGATAGCAGGAGCTCAGGAACTCCGGAATCACAGGAGCACACAGCTGCAGAGTTTCCAACAGCTTATTACTTCCAGTGGAAGTGATTGGTAAAGGATAAGCGAGGAAGGTTCCAGTTAAAAAAGGCTCAACAACCAATTTATTAAAAAAATCATAAAAACATGTTAAGAACAGAAACCAAAATAGGTGGGGTGTAGTGGCAAAACCCCCCTAAAAAATACTACGCGTTTCTCAGCGCTTCAAACGCTGTTTCATCAGGCATAGGTTTTAAGTCTCAGCCACCCAAGGGCAGATTCCTCCGGTCTTCCTGACCAGAAAGGAGGGAAGCCTTTCTGGGGTGTGTACGGGATCTGTCCTCTAGGAGTTATTGTCGCGGTGCCTATCGCAGTGAGAGGTTTGGGATACTATTCAATTTTTTTCGTGGTCCCTAAGGAGGGAACTTTCCGTACGATTCTGGACCTAAAGTGCTTAAGCAGGTTTTTAAATGTCCTCTTGTTTAAGATGGAGACAAGATGGTCCATTCTTTCCCTCTTTTGAGAGGGGTAGTTCATGAGAACGATAAATCTGAAGGATGCTCCCTTCTTGTACTAATCCTCAGAGACCACTTCCAGTTCATAAGGTTTGCATTCCTGGACCAGCACTTCCAGTTTATTGCCCTTCCGTTTGGTCTAGCTAAAAAAATTTTTTTGAAGAGTGGACCATTCGGAATATCTCCTCTGTCTTCTTCGATCCCATGGATGGCAGATAATCTAGAAAGAGTTCTCTTGTATCAAGTACCAGGGTAGAATTCTTGGGTACTATAATAGTCTCCATAGACCGGAGAATAACAGACCAGAGACGTTGCAAGTTAGCTTTAACATGTCTTACCCTCCAGATCTCCTTAAGGCCATCTATGTCTCGGTGTATGGAGGTGATTGGTCTCATGGTGTCCAGCTTGGACATCATTTCCTTTTGGCAGGTTTCACCTCAGACTGTTGCAACTGCGCATGCTGAACTAGTGGAACGGCGATCATTCAGATCTGTCCCAACAGATTTCTCTGGACAACCAATCGGGAGAATCGCTCTCTTGGTGGTTTTGTCCGGATCACTTGTCCTGAGGGACGTCCGTCTCAAGATGGGAAGGATGGGAAGCTATTTGGGGTGCCAGGAAGGAACAGGGCCTCTGGTCTCAAGAGGTAAAGCTCTATCCTGATCTCATGTTGGATCTTCGGGCAATATACAATGCTCTGAAGGCTTGGCCTCTGCTGTATTCGTCCCAGTTAATCAGATTCCAAACAAACAAACAATATATCCTCGGTGGCTTACATCAACCATCAGAGGGGAACGAGAAGCTCCCTAGTTTTGAGGGAAGTATCTCGGATTCTGGTGTGGGGGAGACCCGCATTTGTTCTCTGTCAGCGATCCACATTCCGGGGTGGACAACTGGGAAGTGGATTACCTCAGCAGACAATCCTTTCATCCGGGAGAATGGTCTCTCCATCCCGAGTGTTTGCAGAGATTTGCAAGAGGAAGATGTTATAACGTCTCAATACCAAGCTACCCAGATAGGGGTTGAGGTACAGGGATCCTCAGGCAGAGCTAACAGATGCATTAGCGGTGCCTTGGAGGTTCAATCTAATTTATCCTTCTGACCGTTACCACTACTTCCTAGTGTAGTGGCTCGAGTCAAGCAGGCATCAGTGATACTGCTCCGTCTTGGCCGAGAAGGATATGGTTCGCGGATCTAGTGGGGATGTCATCATCTCCTCCGTGGAAGTTACCTTGTTGCAGGGATCTGCTGACCAAGGTCTTTTCGTTCATCAATGTCTAGAGTCTCTGAGGCTGACTGCGTGAGGATTGAACGTGTAGTCCTAGCCAAGAGAGGGTTTTCTGAGAGAGTTATTTTTACTCTCATTCAAGCTCGTAAGCTAGTTGCTCGTCACATCTATCATAAGGTGTGGAGGACCTACTTATTCTGTTCTCCAGGATGAACTGGAGAAGGGCTTTTCTGCCAGTCCCCTGAAGGGACAGTTTTCGGCCTTGTCTGTGTTACTGCACAAGAGGTTGGCAGAGCTTCCAGATGTGCAGCCATTTGTTAAGCTCTGCTGGGATCAGACCTGTGTTTAGATCTAAGGGTCCTCCTTGGAGTTTAAAGGGACAGTCTACCATAGAATTGTTATTGTTTTAAAAGATAGATAATCCCTTTATTACCCATTCCCCAGTTTTGCATAACCAACACAGTTATAGTAATATACTGTTTACCTCTGTGATTACCTTGTATCTAGGAACCTTCTTCCAGCCCCCTGATCAAATGACTGTAACTATTTATTATCTATTGACTTGCATTTAGCATTGCGTTGTGCTAAATCTTAAATACCTTTCTGTGCCTGAACACAGTGTTATCTATATGGCCCACTTGTACTTTCTGTCTCTTTGTGTTGAAAAGAGATTTAAAAAGCATGTGATAAGAGGCTGCCCTCAAAGGCTTAGAAATTATGTATGAGCCTACCTATGTTTAGTTTAAACTAAGAATACCAAGAGAAAAAAAGCAAATTTGATGATAAAAGTAAATTGGAAAGTTGATTAAAATTAAAAATCCTATCTGAATAATGAAAGTTTAATTTATACTAGACTGTCTCTTTAAATCTTGTCCTTAAAGTTTTGCAAAGAGCTCCGTTGGAGCCTATGCATAAAGTAGGCATTAAATTGTTGTCTTGGGAGGTTCTTTTTCTATTGGCTATTGCTTCTGCACACAGAATATCTGTGATTGCTGCCTTGCAATGGGTTCCTCCTTATCTGGCTTTTCATGCCAATAAGGCTGTTCTACAAACTAAGTTAGGATTTCTTTCTAAGGTTGTGTCAATTCGTAACATCAATCAAGAGATTGTGGTTCCTTTCTTATGTCCTAATCCTTCTTCGTCGAAGGAACGTTTACAACGTATTTCTGGATGTGGTTTGTGCCTTGAAGTTCTATCTTCGAGCCACAAAGGATTTTAGACAAACCTCTTTCTCTGTTTGTTCTCTTTTCCGGGAAGTGTAGGGGTCAGAGGGCCTCTTTGACTTCCTTATCTTTTTGTCTGAGGAGTGTCATCCGTTTAGCATAAAAACGGCGGAACATAAACCTCCTCTGAGCATTATGGCTCATTCTATGAGAGCAGTGGTTTCCTCTTGGGCCTTCAAAAATTAGACCTCTATGGATCAGATTTGTAAGGCGGCTACCTGGTTCTCCTTACATACTTTTTCCAAAATTTTACAAGTTTGATGTTTTTGCTTCTACTGAAGCAGCCTTCGGGAGAGAGATTTTGCAGGCAGGGGTGCCCTCAGATTAAGGTCCGCCTCTCTTTTTTCTCTCCCGTTAGCATTCCGTGTACTCTAAAGCTTGGGTATATGTTTCCCACAAGTAAGGAATGCAGCTGTGGGCTCTTCCCATATACAGATGGAAAACATAAATTATGCTTACCTGATAATTTAATTTCCATCTGTATGGGAAGAGTCCACAGCTCCCGCCCGTGTTCTCTGATGGGTGGCCCTAAATTTGAATTTTTTTCTTCTGGCAACTTTTTCACCTGATATTTCTCCAACTGTTCCTTGTTCCCTCGGCAGAATGACTGGGGTTATGAGGAAGTGGGGGAGGTATTTAAGACTTTGGCTGGGGTGTCTTTTCCTCCTCCTGGTGGCCATTTTCAGTATTTCCCACAAGTAAGGAATGCAGCTGTGGACTCTTCCCATACAGATGGAAAAGAAATTATCAGGTAAGCATAATTTATGTATTTTTTTTTTTTTTTTTCAGATCTTTTTTACAGAGGCTGGGAGCTGTATTCCTTCCTGAAGACATAGGGAGTCAACCTCTGAGTAAAGCTGTTTTCTCTGCTGTAAGATCTGAGTTTGCCTCTTTGCTTGTCATTTTGTTGGTATAGATTGTGTGTCCAAAGGGTACATCACACTTACCAATAGATTACTTATTGGTGACCAGTAGATGACAAAACTGTTGTGTGATTTCATATGTCCCTCTCAGTCAGTAGAAATAACTGTACCACTACATTGATTACAAAGGGTGACTCAGTACATGACTATTGGTCTCTGTGACCCTCTTGACATTTTTATGTTTAGAACACTCATGATTAGATTACACCAACAAAGTTCATAAAATGTTGACCTCCTCTCACTCACCTCTTAGATATATTTTCATTTATTGCATATTTCTGCACCACTAATTTTTTTGTCAGATTCTAATCTGTCATGACAGTCTATGACTGATGTCTATTCAGTCTCTTTCCTTCATTATTTCCCTTCATCAAATCTGTATTTACTATACATGTCTCCTCTCTAGTTCAGATATTTTCATCTATAAAGGGGCATAACTAAACCTCACAGGGTCCCACGGCAAAGGCTGCATATTTCCCCCTTTTGGTTAATCTGCAACAGAATATCTGCCTTTCTATACAAATATGGTGTATTTTTATGTGTACTCCCACACTGTGGAAATCCTGCCACCATATGCTTTGCGTACACTGTGAGCCCTGGTTTATGGGGGCACACAGATGGGTCAGGCATGATTCAGGTGGAAACCTGGTCCCCTGTAGCATAACCAATACTGATTGCAGGGCCAGATGGTCTGCCTAGAGGTGCAGGCCGGTTTGGATCGTGACCCCTGTCGGAATTCCTCTGCCTCCACATTGCCCTCTTCCTTTCACTTTTTCCTATTTGCTTTTCTTTCGTTTCATATTTTCTTTTTTATGTTATTTGAATGCTGTCATCTTCCATCACAGTACACAGAGATTTTGCTTGCTGAAGGCCAGTCTCTTCTTATCTTCCTGGAGTCGCCTTCTACACCCTACCATTCCCTGTCCCCCACTGCATATGAGTGGGTCCAGCAGGTGATTACAACCTTGCAGTCAGGAATGGTTCCAGATGTCCTTATCGTACCAGTGGGAATTTCCTATGACTCCACTCCTGACACTGGGATCTTGAGAAAGGAGGTGAGGAAAATGTTTCCATATTTCTAAAAAAGGATACTGGAAATATGTTTTGTTTTCAAAGTTTGATAGGTGCATTTTTGTTTTAAACATACACATTGTGTACTTAAAGGGGCATTGTAGTCAGTGTTTTCTTTGTTTCATCTTAAAAGGGCATTTTAAGATCAGTTTGTTTTTGTTTTGAAAAACTTAACCACAAGAGCTTTTATTTAAAGGAACATAAAAGGGCAAAAAGAAAATGCTCGGATATGTAAGATTATTTTTTTATTATTATTATTACTTGCATATAAATATGTATTTATTTGAACACATACTTAAAGGCAGCTGCGCTACTGGGAACTAGCTGAACACATCTGGTGAACCAATGGGCAACCACCAATCCTCTTTCTCCCATTAGTGCATTACTGCTCCTCGGCCTACTTAAGTATGCTTTTGACCAAATAATACCAAGAGAACAAAGTAAATTTGATAACAGAATAGCATGCTCTGTCTGAACCATGAAAGTTTCATTTTGGGTTTTTATGTCCCTTTTAACATTATTTTCATACAAATTAATATTTTCAAAATGTGCATAATGGAAGAATGTTGAGTACAGTGTCCCTTTAACTGAGTGTTAATAAATATTTATAGAGACTCTCACCTAACTTTTTTTTTTTAAATATATATTTCTATTTTAGACATATAGCATAAGGAGCTCCTTGTTAACTCTGTTCCGCATCTGGTTCTATCCATTGGGCTGTGCACGTGTGGATTTTGCTCAGCCCTTTTCACTACAGGTATGTCAAATTTTCCTTTTTCCTAAGCATGTCAGGGTTTACTACACCATGTTAAGGCATGCAGATGTAGAATTTATTATTTTATGAAGTAACCACTTTTAATAACACATTTAAATACATCTTGCTCAATTTTTTTTTAAAATTGTTTAGCCTTTTCTTATGGCAGTGAAAGTCCACAAATTCATTCATTACGTATTGGGAAATACTTCACCTGGCCACCAGGAGGAGGCAAAGACATCCCCAACAAGGCTTTTCATATTCCTCCCACTTCCCCTCCCACTTCCCCTAGTTGATATTTACTCTATATATTGAACTATTTATTATTCTGTTTATTGGGCAGCTATACTGGAGGTTATGGAGGATTCTGAGTTTAGTCAGGACGAAACAGGTCCTGTCCCTTTGATAGATGCTGATAAATGTTTGCTCTGCAAAGTGAGTACTGTATGTCCCCCTGCATAGTTATGTAATTCTTGCCTTAGATATGTCCTGACTTCTCATTCTGGCGATCATGTTACCCAGATGCCTAGGTCCCCATCTCCTGCAATTCCACATTCTGCGAACACTGTAACATCTAAAATATCCATCAGGCAGGATATGTCTGTATTACAGCATGTCTCTACGCCAGCAGTACCCTGCGGCTCTGCTTCTCAGACTACTTCTAGTGTATACGCTATTCTTCAAGATTTTGCAGCTCAATTATAGTCGGCAATTACTGCTGCCCTGAGCGCTATGCCTATTGCAGGAAAACTGAAGAGGAGCATTAAACATGGCTCTTCTGGGGTTAGATCCAGCAGCTCTCTGGAGAATACCGTGATCAGTCATGCTCAACTTCCTGATGAGGAGGATTCCTCGTCTAGCTCTGAAGGGGAGATATCTCCCTCTGACTCCTCAGCTGAAAAAAATCAGGAATCGGCGGAAGTAAATTTTAGATTCAAGATTGAACACCTGAGGTATTTACTTAAGGAGGTGTTATTCACTCTGGATGTTGCTGAGTCTAAGCCAGCTGAGAAAAACAGACTCACAAGCTGGACATAGTGTATAGACCTAAGATAAAAACCCCTGAAGTGTTCCCATTCTTTTCACTGGTAGCGGACTTTATTACAAAGGAATGGCAGAAGCCTGGGATTCCCTTTTCCCCTTCTCCAACATATAAGAAAATGGTTCAGGTTCCAGATAATCATTTGAAGTTGTGGACTACTGTCCCTAAAGTGGATGGGCCTTTGCCACTCTTGCAAAACGCACTACTATTCCATTAGAGGATAGTACCTAATTTAAAGATCCTTTTGGATAGTAAATTGGAGGGATACCTTCAGACTGGTTTGCTTTTTCAACCTGCTGTAGGTGTGGCAGCGGTTGCTGGTGCTGCCACTTATTGGTGTGATTCCTTATCCGAACTGATTTCCTTGGAGTCACCACTGGAGGATATTCAGGATCGAATTAGGGCTCTAAAAGCAGCCAATTCTTTTATTTGTGATACAATTATCCAAATTATTCGCTAAGATCTCTGGCCTTGCAGTGCTTGCACGTAGGGCCCTCTGGCTAAAGTCCTGGTCAGAGGACATGGTGTCTAAGTCGAAACTTCTATCTCTGGCCTTTTTACTGGAGGTAGGGGAGCTTTTCTGCCACAGGACAAGAAAGCTCACTGGAAATTTTTGTTTCTTTCATCAGAACAGGTCTCAGAGGAACATGCCCTTGACCAAATTGTATCTTCCCAGGAGTACTTGGAAGCCGAACCTAGTGTGAAGTAAGAAGAAGCAGCCCAAAAATTTGACCCCTGACAACAAATCAACATGAAGGGTTGGCTCCCGACCTGAGCTCAGGTCAAGTAGGAGGCAGATTATCTCGCTTTCAGGAAGTATGGGCTCAGTCTGTGCAGAATCCCATGGGTTCTGGACATTGTCTCCCAGGGATAGAAAATAGTGTTTTGTTCTTGTCCCCAAGGGGCAGATTTCTCCTCTCAAGGGTTCCAGAGGGGCCAGTGGGGAAAGGGATTATATTCCATCCTGTTCATAGTTCATAAAAAAGAGGAATCTTTCCGCCTCATTCTTGATCTGAAGTATTTAAACAAATTCTTGAGTGTTCCGACATTCAAGATGAAAACCATCAGATCTATTCTTCCTCTAGTCCATGATACGTATCTGCATATTCCCAACCACAAGGACCATCATCAATTCCTTCGATTTGCCTTCCTGGACAAATCATTATCAATTCATAGCTCTTCCCTTTGGATTAGCTACGACTCCACAGATTTTCACGAAGGAGCGCTTCTTGCAGTAGTCAGACTGCAGGGGATTGCTGTGGCGACTTACTTGGACGATATCATGGTACAAGTGCCATCTTCTCATTTAGCAAACTCTCATACAGAGAGACTGCTCTGGTATCTTTGATCTCATGATTGGAAAGAGAATCTGGGAAAAAGTTCTCTAATTCCTAGTACAAAAGTGTGTTTTCTGGGAACCAAAATAGACTCTATTCATATGAGCATTTTTCTCATGGACCAACGACAAGAAAAGCTGCAGACGGTTCATACACATATTAACACATAAATGTAAGCATATACATATATTTCTTTCATGTAATTGGCAAGAGTCCATGAGCTAGTGACGTATGGGATATACAATCCTACCAGGAGGGGCAAAGTTTCCCAAACCTCAAAATGACTATAAATACACCCCTCACCACACCCTCAATTCAGTTTTACAAACTTTGCCTCCTATGTAGGTGGTGAAGTAAGTTTGTGCTAAGATTTCTACGTTGATATGCGCTTCTCAGCATTTTTGAACCCCGATTCCTCTGAGTACAGTGACTGTCAGAGGGATGTGAAGGGAGTATCGCCTATTGAATGCAATGGTTTTCCTCACGGGGATCTATTTCATAGGTTCTCTGTTATCGGTCGTAGAGATTCATCTCCTACCTCCCTTTTCAGATCGACGATATACTCTCATATTCCATTACCTCTACTGATAACCGTTTCAGTACTGGTTTGGCTATCTGCTATATGTGGATGGGTGTCTTTTGGTAAGTATGTTTTCATTACTTAAGACATTCTCAGCTATGGTTTGGCACTTTATGTATTTATATAAAGTTCTAAATATATGTATTTGCTTTGATTCAGGTTTTCAGTATATTTCCTTTTTGCAGACTGTCAGTTTCATATCTGGGAAATGCTTTTTTATGAAAATGTATTTCTTACCTGGGGTATAATCTCTTTTTCAATTGTCTGTCTTTTAAATTTGCGGGCAGAATTAGGCTCGCGAGGGAGCAAAATGCCAAAGTTTGTTGCGTCATTCTTGGCGCAAGATTGTTTGGCGTGAAGTTACGTTCTTCGACGCAAATTCGTAATTTCCAGTGTCTTAGTTGACGCCGAGTCCTTCACAAGGTTGCGTCATCTATGACGCGAGTGTGTTGTTTTCGGACGTTTTTGGCGCCAAAAAATATTTTTCTGTTTGTTGTTCGTCATACTTGGCGCCAAATATTTTGATTATTTAAGACCCCATTCTTATTTGCCTTTTGCCTTTTTCTATGTCAAAGGGCTATGCTGTTTGCATTTTTTCCCATTCCTGAAACTGCCATATAAGGAAATTGATAATTTTGCTTTATATGTTGTTTTTTTCTTTTACATTTGCAAGATGTCTCATTCTGATCCTGTCTCAGAATTCACTGTTGGATCCCAGCTGCCTGATAACAGTTCTACCAAAGCTAAGTGCATTTGTTGTAAACTTGTGGAGATTATACCTCCAGCTGTGGTTTGTAATAGTTGTCATGATAAACTTTTACATGCATAAAATGTATCCATCAGTAGTAGTTCATTACCTGTTGCTGTTCCCTCAACAACTAATGCACAAAATATACCTGTAAATGTAAAAGGATTTATTTCTGATTCTATTCAGAAGGCTTTGTCTGCCATCACGCCTTCTAATAAAACGTAAAAGGTCTTTTAAAACTTCTCATAGAGTTGATGAAATTTCAAATGACCGGCAACATACTGATTTATTTTTCTCTGATGAGGATCTATCTGATTCAGAAGATCCTGCCTCAGATATTGACACTGACAAATCCTCTTATTTTTTTAAAATGGAGTATATTCGTTCTTTATTAAAAGAAGTGTTGATTACATTGGATATGGAGGAAACTAGTCCTCTTGATATTAAAACTAGTAAACGTTTAAATTCTGTTTATAAACCTCCTGTGGTTATTTCAGAGTTTTTTTCCAGTTCCTGATGCTATTTCTGATATGATTTCTAAAGAATGGAATAGGCCTGGTACTTCTTTTATTCCTTCTTCAAGGTTTAAAAAATTGTATCCTTTGCCAGCAGTTAGATTGGAGTTTTGGGAGAAGATCCCCAAAGTTGATGGGGCTATCTCCACTCTTGCTAAACGTACTACTATTCCTACGGAAGATAGTACTTCTTTTAAAGATCCTTTAGATAGGAAACTTGAATCATATCTTAGAAAGGCTTATTTATATTCAGGTCATCTTCTTAGGCCTGCAATTTCTTTCGCTGATGTTGCAGATGCTTCAACTTTTTGGTTGGAAACTTTAGCGCAACAAGTATCAGATCATGATTTGTCTAGCATTGTTAAGTTGATTCAACATGCTAATAATTTCATTTGTGATGCCATTTTTGATATCATCAAAATTGATGTTAGTTATGTCTTTAGCTATTTTAGCTAGAAGAGCTTTGTGGCTCAAACTTGGAATGCAGATATGACTTCTAAATCCAGATTGATTTCTCTTTCTTTCCAAGGTAATACATTATTTGGTTCTCAGTTGGATTCAATAATTTCAACTGTCACTGGGGGGAAGGGAGTTTTTTGCCTCAGGATAAAAAACCTAAAGGTAAATCTAAAGGTTCTGTTTTCGTTCCTTTCGACATAATAAGGAACAGAAATCTAATCCTTCCCCAAAGGAATCTGTTTCCAATTGGAAGCCTTCCTCAAATTGGAATAAATCCACGCCTTTTAAGAAATCAAAGCCAGCACCCAAGTCTGCATGAAGGTACAGCCCTCATTCCAGCTCAGCTGGTAGGGGCAGATTAAAATTCTTCAAAGATGTTTGGATCAATTCGGTCCAAAATCATTGGCTTCAGAATATTGTCTCTCGGTTACAGAATAGGATTCAGAATAAGACCACCTGTGAGAAGATTTTTTCTCTCATGCATTCCAGCGAACCCAGTAAAGGCTCAGGCTTTCCTGAAGTGTGTTTCAGACCTGGAGTTATCAGGGGTAATCATGCCAGTTCCGTTTCAGGAACAGGGCCTGGGTTTTTTTTCAAATCTATTCATTGTCCCAAAGAAAAAAAATTAATTCAGACCAGTTTTGGATCTAAAGATTTTGAATCGATATGTAAGAGTACCAACTTTCAAGATGGTGACTATAAGGACTATTCTGCCTTTTGTTCAGCAAGGGCATTATATGTCCACAATAGACTTACATGATGCATATCTTCATATTCCGATTCATCTGGATCACTATCAGTTCCTGAGATTCTCTTTTCTAGACAAGCATTACCAGTTTGTTGCTCTTCCTTTTGGCCTAGCAACAGATCCAAGAATCTTTTCAAAGGTTCTCGGTGCCCTACTCTCTGTAATTAGAGAGTGGGGTATTATGATGTTTCCTTATTTGGACGATATCTTGGTACTCGCTCAGTCTTTACCTTCTGCAGAATCTCACGTGAATCAACTAGTGTTTCTTCAAAGACATGGTTGGAGGATCAATTTACCAAAACGTTCTTTGATTCCTCAGACAAAGGTAACCTTTTTAGTGTCCATGACTTTGTCTCTAACAGACAAGAGACATTTGAAATTGGTTGCAGCCTGTCTGAACCTTCAGTCTCAGTCATTCCCTTCAGTAGCTATGTGCATGGAAGTTTTAGGTCTCATGACTGCAGCATCAGACGTGATCACCTTTGCTCGTTTTCATATGAGACCTCTCCAGCTTTGTATGCTGAACCAATGGTGCAGAAATTATACAAGGATATCACAATTAATATCCTTAAATCCCAATGTTCGACTTTCTCTGACTTGGTTGTTAGATCACCATCGTATAATTTTAGGGACCTCTTTCGTTCGTCCAACCTGGACTGTGATCACAACAGATGCGAGTCTTTCAGGTTGGGGAGCTGTTTGGGGATCTCTGACAGCACAAGGGGTTTGGAAATCTCAAGAGGTGAGATTACCAATCAATATTTTGGAACTCTGTGCAATTCTCAGGGCTCTTCAGTTTTGGCCTCTGTTGAAGAGAGAACCATTAATTTGTTTTCAGACGGACAATATCACAACTGTGGCATATGTCAATCATCAGGGTGGGACTCACAGTCCAAGCTATGAAAGAAGTATCTCGGATACTTGTTTGGGTGGAATCCAGCTCCTGTCTAGTTTCTGTGGTTCATATCCCAGTTATGGACAATTGGGAAGCGGATTATCTCAGTCGTCAGACTTTACAACCTGGGAGAATAGTCTCTTCACCCAGATGTGTTTTCTCAAATTGTTCAGATGTGGGGGCTTCCAGAAATAGATCTGATGGCTTCTCATCTAAACAAGAAACTTCCCAGGTACCTGTCCAGGTCCAGGGATCCTCAGGCGGAAGCAGTGGATGCGTTGTCACTTCCTTGGTGTTATCAACCTGCTTATATTTTCCCGCCTCTAGTTCTTCTTCCAGGAGTGATCTCCAAAATCATCATGGAGCAATCGTTTGTGCTGCTGGTGGTTCCAGCATGGCCTCACATGTTTTGGTATGCGGATCTTGTTCGGATGTCCAGTTGCGAACCTTGGCCACTTCCATTACGGCCAGACCAATCTCAAGGTCCGTTTTTCCATCAGCATCTCAAATCATTAAATTTGAAGATATGGAAATTGAACGCTTACTGCTTAGTCATAGAGGTTTCTCTGAGTCAGTGATTAATCCCATGTTGCAGGCTCGTAAATCTGTTTCTAGAAAGATTTATTATCGAGTTTGGAAGTCTTACATTTCATGGTGTTCTCAAAAATTCTCTTGGCATTCTTTTAGAATTCCTAGAATTTTACAGTTTCTTCATGATGGTTTGGATAAAGGTTTGTATGCAAGTTCCTTGAAAGGACAAATCTCTGCTCTTTCTGTTTTATTCCACAGGAAAATTGCTAAACTTCCTGATATTCATTGTTTTGTACATGCTTTGGTTTGTATCAAGCCTGTCATTAAATCAATCTCTCCTCCTTGGAGTCTTAATTTGTTTTGAAGGCTTTACAGGCTCCTCCATATGAGCCTATGCATTATTTGGACATTAAACTACTTTCCTGGAAAGTGTTGTTCCTTTTGGCCATCTCTTCTGCTAGAAGAGTTTCTGAATTATCCGCTCTCTCTTGTGAATCTCCTTTTCTGATTTTTCATCAGGATAAGGCAGTTTTGCGGACTTCATTTAAATTCTTACCTAAGGTTGTGAATTCTAATGCTAAGAATTCTTTGGAGAGATCTTTACATTCTTTGGATATGGTGAGAGCTCTGAAATATTATGTTGAAGCCACTAAAGATTTCAGGAAGACTTCTAGTCTATTTGTTATCTTTTCTGGTTCCAGGAAAGGTCAGAAGGTTTCTGACATTTCTTTGGCATCGTGGTTAAAGCTTTTGATTCATCAAGCTTATTTGGAGTCGGGTAAAGCCCCGCCTCAGAGAATTACAGCTCATTCTACTAGATCAGTTTCCACTTCTTGGGCTTTTAAGAATGAAGCTACAGTTGATCAGATTTGCAAAGCAGCAACTTGGTCTTCTTTGCATACATTTACTAAATTCTACCATTTTGATGTGTTTGCTTTTTCGGAAGCAGTTTTTGGTAGGAAAGTTCTTCGGGCAGCTGTTTCAGTTTGATTCTTCTGCTTATGATTTAAGTTTTTCTTTTTCTTTTTTGAGAATAAACTTCTATTTGGATTGTGGATTTATTTTTTTCAGCGAAATGGCTGTTTTTATTTTGTCCCTCCCTCTCTAGTGACTCTTGCATGGAGTTCCACATCTTGGGTATTGCTATCCCATACATCACTAGCTCATGAACTCTTGCCAATTACATGAAAGAAAACATAATTTATGTAAGAACTTACCTGATGAATTAATTTCTTTCATATTGGCAAGAGTCCATGAGGCCCACCCTTTTTTATGGTGGTTTTGATTTTTTTGTATAAAGCACAATTATTTCCATATTCCTTTGTTGATGCTTTTTACTCCTTTCTTTATCACCCCACTACTTGGCTATTCGTTAAAATTGTGGGTGTGGTGAGTGGTGTATTTATAGGCATTTTGAGGTTTGGGAAACTTTGCCCCTCCTGGTAGGATTGTATATCCCATACGTCACTAGCTCATGGACTCTTGCCAATATGAAAGTTCTTACATAAATTATTTTTTTCTTCCTAAATGGAAAGAGTCAACAGCTGCATTCATTACTTTTGGGAAATCAGAACCTGGCCACCAGGAGGAGGCAAAGACACCCCAGCCAAAGGCTTAAATACTCCTCCCACTTCCCTCATCCCCCAGTCATTCTTTGCCTTTCGTCCTGGGAGGTTGGCAGAGAAGTGTTAGAAGTTGTTTTGTCTCTTATGGAGGGTAGTACTCTTCGACATGGGACAGGAGTTTTAAGTAATCTTATCAGTCTCTCAGTGAGAGGTCGGAGATGCAGGGAGAGTCTTTCTGCGAAACCATCCCGACTCATATTAACAGCTCCACAAGCAATCAGCATTGTCGAACTTCGCTTCACTGCCTGCTTTTTTCTCTCAAGTCCATGGCGGAGGCGCTGCTACTATTTGTCACACTTGAAGGGCCGTGTTCCTGATTCCGGTAAGATCGTTTAATTTGACTTCATCAGAAGGTATTGTAACTTATTAATGTTTCCCGTAAGGAACTATCTTGCGGGACTTATTAAATATATTTATAGGGCCTCAGTGAGGCTCCTTTGGTATCTTGGAATCGAGGCTTTATGTCTCCCGAGGGGATTATTGAACAGGGTTTTTTAAATCATGTTTATGTGATTTAATCTGCTTATGTGTAGTGTTAACTGGGCTCTTGGCTTAGAACATAAATGCCTTTGGAAGTAACGTGACCTTATGGTTGGGTGCGCTTTTTTTGGACTGTACGGTTCACCTTGTGACTGGACGTGTTTACGTTCTGGTCTTCCATTTCCACATTCCTGACCGTGTGGCGACTGAAAATTAGAGTCTGCTTGTGTCTGGTTCTAGGAGGTGGTGAGTGCCACAGCCATTGTGGGTGTTAGGTGCCATTTAAGTTTTTTCTTAGTCCATATTAGTATATTCTCTATCTAGTTATGGAGGATTCTGATGCTGAGACTGTTCAAATTTCAGATTCTTCGACTTGTGAAGAATGCGAATTGGCCCTGTTGACACAGGTCAATCATTTATTTTTTATATGCCGTAATAGAGCGCCCTGTTCCTCAAGCTCGGGGAATCCGGGGTCTGCTGAGCCATCCGCCTCTGGGGGTTCTGTCCTCCAAGAGGCGAGTTCCCTACCGCTCCCTACTATTACACATGCGGGTAACCCAGATTATGTTTATCCCTCCTTACAGGGCGGCTTGTTCCCCCCCCCCCCCCCCCGTTGTTTGCAGCTCGTTTTCGCTTTCACATATTTTTGGTGATTATGCATCTGCAAAGTCCAGACTTTATTTGCGTTTGTGCTCGTGCCCGATCGTCCCGGGTCTACCGACCTTGGGTGGGCCTATACAGTTCCCTGCGGGTGTAGCTGTCCCTGAGTGTTGTGCCTTTCGTTACAGAATAGCGTGTCTTCACGTTTTACTCAGACACGTTTTTGAGTTATTGGAGAATCCTATTCTTAACGGATACAGGAATCCGCAGTATTCTACTTCGAATGGCTCACCTCATTAGACATGAGGGGATGACGTAATTTCCAAATTGTCTGCTTATTGAGATCTTTCCCAGTTTTTTGTTGGAAGATCAGGCTTCCGTTTGGTTGGTCCTGCGGGTATGCCTGTTTTCTTCCTGGGCGTTAACCTACAGGTTGCCTTATATTTTCTTTTATCCAGTTAGGATGTCTTTTAATTTCGTTTATGCGTTTCCTTCGGAGACTTCTGGGATCGATTCTCTCTGGTTGCTTCTTCTGAAGCTTGTTAAGGGACACATTAATCCTAGGTTTGTCTGTTTTACCTTCCCCTCTGAGGGAGGATTTAGCCAACTTGACAGTTATGACCCCAGCTGCGACTGGTCATGCTGGGTGCTGTCCTGTGGCTTGTTCAGAGACGTGGCGCCTGTTCTGCCTGGCTGGTCAGGTGGGGCGCTGAGTGCTCACATTATTATTTGTGTGTCTTCTTGTTTTTTTTTACAAATTCAGCTAAACACTCTAAAAGGATCCGTATGACTGGAAGGATTGTGTCAGTCCTTATTCAGCACTTAATTTGGTGACCGGGTCAGTGGAGTTTCGCTGCGTCACTCTCTTTGCTCCGATTTCCTCTGGGCCTAGAGTTTCTTCCTCTCTGGGAGTATTGGGGTCTTAGCGCCTCCTTACCGCTGTTTGAGCGGTTTGGCCTTCTGAGGCTCTGGAATTGTCCTTGAACTTGTTCCTGCTGTGGTCCTCTTCTTGAGACCTTGCGGACTTCGTCCGTTCCTCAGGTTACTTAGGGGGACAGGGTTCCCTTCAGGAGTTGGTTCCTTTGTAGGGACATGGGAAGTGTGGTCTCCTTGAGCTCTGTTTAGGGTTTCTACCCGGAACTGGGGGATGCTCCGCATCCTTCTTCTTCTTCTCCACTGATTTTTGGGGGTGATGTAGAGGCTAGCCTTTGTTTAAGTGACTTCATCCTCTAGGTATCCCCTTGCTATTGGTCATAGGTGGCAGTTGCGGCTAGGGCTCTAGTGACCTTGTTTCGGTCTTTGCTTCCTTAGCTCCTTGGAGCGTTGGACTCTAGCAAGGGGTGTTCTCCTCGTCTTCTGGTCAGGACTTGCGAGTTTTTCTCTTTGTCCATTTTACTTTGGACATTGTATGGTATCTCCCGGGGGTCTGGTTTTATATCAAATGGGGGATTTCAGTTTCCGGGTTCTTGTTTATTTGGGGGGCTCAGACCTCTCCTCGCTCTGGCTCTTCCGGTGGATGAGTTTTTCACTTAGCATTTCCTTTATGGATCCCGTTGTGGGTTGTACCGGACTGTTAGGATCTAGAGCTGGTCCGGGGTTCCCCATTTCCAGGAAACTTGGGCCTAGTTGATTTGGTTCGGTGGACTGGGTTTTTTCTGGGTGCCGATGCCCCCTGGGCTTGCCTTTTGCCTATGGTCGGTTTCCCTTGGTTGGCTTGCTGAAATAGTTTGATGACTTTGCTGCGCTGCAAGCAAAGGGATTCGCTGTGAAACCACTGCAGCTATGGCACCTTGTCTGTGTGCTAGCCAGTTAGATCTTCAGGGGATTCCTTCCAGGTCAGGGCGTTGGAGTTTTGTTTTCTCGGTTCAGGCTGTGTCCTGGGGGCAGGTGCTCTGTCCTTTCCGACCCGCTTGTCGGCCCCCCTTTGTCTTGGGGGGGGGGGGGGGGGGGCTTATATCCTTCTTTTGGAAGTGTGGTCCCTATCTTAGGGCTTTTCCTGGCTTGAGGAGGTTAGGACAGACGGGTTAACCTATTTCGGAGAGAGGTACGCTCTCTGGGTTGTTCTGTCCATTTGGAGAGTTGCTGGCTCCGCATTGAGTCTATGTTGGGCCTTTAGCTAGACTTCTAGGTCTAAGGCCTTGTCGCTGGTCTCCATGTGGTATTTCGGGTTGGCACCCGAGAACTATTGCAATGGCTGTGCCATTTTTTCCGCTTGTTGTTTGAGCCTGGGGTTTTTCTGGTCCCCTGGTTTCAGACCTGCCTATAATTGGGCTGGCCCAGCTGGAGGTAGGTCCTGAGATCCGTTGTTCTCTTGGATCTTGGGGGCGCATTGGTCCTCGTTGAGGTTCTGGGCTCTCCTTTTATTTCGAGACCTATGTGTAGGCCTGGCGGTTTTGGTTGCCTAAAGTGTGCCCTCTGTAATGGAGGTTTAGCACTCTACAATTTGGTAGCCGCTTCTAGCAAGCATTTCTTCTGTGTCATCCTGGGGATGGCTGCGTGTTTGTGACTCAGTTGTTTACCTCGTCTGGGTCTGCTACATGTAATTTTGCCAGAAATCCTCAGGGTTCTGAGTTCGGATGATGTTTGGTCTCCGTTTTCAGTTGTTCTTTGGTGCTGGTTAACTTGCTGCCTGGCAAGTGAAGGGTTGCTATTTCTTTCATGTAATTAGCAAGAGTCCATGAGCTAGTGACGTTTGGGATATACATTCCTACCAGGAGGGGCAAAGTTTCCCAAACCTCAAAATGCCTATAAATACACCCCTCACCACACCCACAAATCAGTTTTTACAAACTTTGCCTCCTATGGAGGTGGTGAAGTAAGTTTGTGCTAGATTCTACGTTGATATGCGCTCCGCAGCAGGTTGGAGCCCGGTTTTCCTCTCAGCGTGCAGTGAATGTCAGAGGGATGTGAGGAGAGTATTGCCTATTTGAATTCAATGATCTCCTTCTACGGGGTCTATTTCATAGGTTCTCTGTTATCGGTCGTAGAGATTCATCTCTTACCTCCCTTTTCAGATCGACGATATACTCTTATATATACCATTACCTCTACTGATTCTCGTTTCAGTACTGGTTTGGCTTTCTACTACTTGTAGATGAGTGTCCTGGGGTAAGTAAGTCTTATTTTCTGTGACACTCTAAGCTATGGTTGGGCACTTTTATATAAAGTTCTAAATATATGTGTTCAAACATTTATTTGCCTTGACTCAGGATGTTCAACGTTCCTTATTTCAGACAGTCCGTTTCATATTTGGGATAATGCATATGGATTAATCAATTTTTTTCTTACCTTAAAATTTGACTTTTTTCCCTGTGGGCTATTAGGCTTTTTTGGCGCCAATTTTTTTTTCTGTTTCCGGCGTCATACGTGTCGCCGGAAGTTGCATCATTTTTTTGACGTTTTTTTACGCCAAAAGTGTCGGCGTTCCGGATGTGGCGTCATTTTTGGTGCCAAAAGCATTTAGGCGCCAAATAATGTGGGCGTCTTTTTTGGCGCTAAAAAATATGGGCGTCACTATTGTCTCCACATTATTTAAGTCTCATTATTTATTGCTTCTGTTTGCTAGAAGCTTGTTCACTGGCATTTTTTTCCCCATTCCTGAAACTGTCATTTAAGGAATTTGATCAATTTTGCTTTATATGTTGTTTTTTCTATTACATATTGCAAGATGTCTCCGTTTGTCCCTGAGTCAGAAGCCACTTCTGGAAAAATGCTTAACTGAGTTTCAGTTCTACCAAAGCTAAGTTCATTTATTTTAAATGTTATAAATGTTTATCTTTAGCTATGGTTTGTAATATACTTTTACATGCAGATTCCATTAGTATTTATGCTTTATACATTTCCATTCTTAAGTACAAGAAATGTTTAGAAGATTTATAAGAAATATTTTTTCTGATTAAGGCTTTGTCTGACTTCGTGCCTTCTAATACAATTTTTAGGTCTTTTTCACTTCTTTTTTAATTATTGAAGTTTCAAATGACCAACAACATACTGATTTATCCTTCTCTGATGATGTTTTTTTCTCTTTCAGAAATTCTCTTCATCAGATATTGACACTAACAAATCTACTTTTTTATATAATTTTTTTATTATTAAAGTACATTTGTTCTTTGTTGAAGAGGTGTTGATTATTTTGGATATTAAGGTAACTAGTTCTTTAAAACTAGCTGACACTTTTTCTGCCTTTTTATTCTTCTGTGATTTCAGAGGTTTTCCTTCCAATTCCCCATACTAGGCAATGGAATAGGCTGAGAATTTTCTTTTATTTTTAAACTATATTCTTTGTCAGCAGTTAAATTTAATTTGGAGGGTTCTCCAATTTATTGGAGCTATCTCTACTCCTACTAATTATGCTATTGTTGTTATAGCAAAATAGTATTTATTTTCCTTTATATAGTTATATCTTATTTATGGAAAATTATTTAGTTTCAGGTACTTTTCTAAGTATCAGATTATGATTTATTTTAGCATGGTTAAAGGGACAACATTTACTAGACTAGGTGCTTTTGCATTTGTCTTGTTGTTTTGCATTTTGCAAGTCCTCTGTTTTGACTGGTCCTTTAAACTGGACTATCATGCTAATGATTTCATTTGTGTCTTCATTTAATTGAATATATTCGCAAATGAGGGTTAATCTATGTCTTTAGCTATTTTAGCTAGAAGAATTTTGTGTTTTTTTAAAAAACAAAAAAACAAAAAGAAAATCCATATTTCTTTTGTTCTAAGATAATCAATTATAATTGGATTCAATTCTTAACTGTTACTATGGGCTTCAAGATTGGGTTTTAAGACTAAACTTTAAGCTTATATTAGTTTGGTTGTTCTTATTAAGGAACGAATTCCTGAGTTCTTTCCCAAGTAACATGTTTATAATTGGGGTTCGAAATCAGCTCCCTAATATTGCGATGTACGTGCTGTATTCCAGCTTGGCTGGTAAGGGGCAGGTTAAGACTTCTTTGAAATTTATTTGGTTCTATTCTGTCCAAATTTCTTTGATTTTATTCCATTAAGGCTAACACTTTCTTTCAGTGTGTTTCTGTCCTATATATTTTGGATACTGTTGAAGCATGGCTCAAGCGCTGCTCAGACCTGGAATCTTCTGGGGTATTTCTTCCAGTTCTTTTTCTAGGAACTGGGTTTTGGAGTTTTATTCAAACTATTCTGCCTTTTTTATGGTCATTGATAGCATTATTTGTTTTCATTAGATACAATAAATGCATATTCTTAATTTTTCTGTTTTCATTCAGATTATTTCCAGTGGATGCGGAATCTCATATGTTTCACTTGCTCTTCAGGACATAGTTAGAGAATCTTTTTTTCAAAAGCTCTTGATTCCTCACGCAGGGGTCACCTTTTTTAGGTTTCCAGATGGTTTATGTCACTATCTTTGTCTCTATCAGACAAGGGACAATTTGATTTGGGTTCCGTCTGTCGGTACCTTTAGTCTCTATTATTTCCTTCAGTTGCTATATATGCATAGAAGTTTTAACAGCATTGGATTCAATTCCCTTTGCTCATTTTCAATGGAAAGATCCTTTCCAGCTTTTTATGAGTGTTGTTTCTTCAAGAACATGGTTGGAGGATCAATTAACCAAAAAGTTTGTTGATTCCTCAGACAAGAGTAACCTTTTTAGATTTCCGGATAGATTCAGTGTCCATGTCTCTGTTTCTGTTGGATTAGAGACGTCTGAAATTGGTTTCAGCTTATCGAAACCTTCAGTCTCAATCATTCTCTTCGGTAGCCTTATGCATGGAAATTCTAGGTTCTTATGACTGCTGCATTGGACGTGTTCCCCTTTGCTCATTTTCACATGCGACCTCTTCAGCTCTGTATGCTGAACCGGTGGTGCCGGGATTATACAAAGATATCTCATTTAATATCTTTAAAACCGATTGTTCGACACCCTCTAACGTGGTACAGACCACCATCGTTTAGTTCAGGGGGCTTCTTTTTTTCTTCCAACCTGGACTGTGATCTCAACAGATGCAAGTCTGACAGGTTGGGGAGCTGTATGGGGGTTTCTGACAGCACAAGGGGTTTGGGAAATCTCAGGAGGTGAGATTTCTAATCAATATTTTGGAACTCCGTGCAATTTTCAGAGCTCTTCAGTCATGGCCTCTTCTAAAGCGAGAATCGTTCATTTGTTTTCAGACAGACAATGTCACAACTGTGGCATATATCAATCATCAAGGAGGGACTCACAGTCCTCTGGCTATGAAAGAAGTATCTCGAATACTGGTATGGGCGGAATCCAGCTCCTGTCTAATCTCTGCGGTTCATATCCCAGGTATAGACAATTGGGGAGCGGATTATCTCAAGCCAAGCGTTACATCCGGGCGAGTGGTCTCTTCACCCACAGGTGTTTCTTCAGATTGTTCAATGTGGGGACTTCCAGAAATAGATCTGATGGTTTCTCATCTACACAAGAAACTTCCCAGGTATCTGTCCAGATCCAGGGATCCTCAGGCGGAAGCAGTGGATGCATTGTCACTTCCTTGGAAGTATCATCCTGCCTATATCTTTCCGCCTCTAGTTCTTCTTCCAAGAGTAATCTCCAAGATTCTGAAGGAATGCTCGTTTTTTTCTGCTGGTGGCTCCAGCATGGCCTCACAGGTTTTAGTATGCGGATCTTGTCCGCATGGCTTCTTGTCATCCGTGGACTCTTCCGTTAAGACCAGACCTTCTGTCATAAGGTCCTTTTTTACCATCAGGATCTCAAATCCTTAAATTTATAGGTATGGAGATTGAACGCTTGATTCTTAGTCAAAGAGGTTTCTCTGACTCTGTGATTAATACTATGTTACAGGCTCGTAGATCTGTATCTAGGATGATATATTATCGAGTCTGGAAGACTTACATTTCTTGGTGTCTTTCTCATCATTTTTCCTGGCATTCTTTTAGAATTCCGAGAATTTTACAGTTTCTTCAGGATGGTTTGGATAAAGGTTTGTCAAAGGTTCTTTTTCACAGAAGGATTGCTATTCTTCCTGATATTCATTGTTTTATACAAGCTTTGGTTCGTATAAAATCTGGTATTAAGTCAATTTTCTTCTCCTTGGAGTTTGAATTTGGTTCTGGGGGCTCTTCAAACTCCTCCGTTTGAACCTATGCATTCACTGGACATTAAATTACTTTCTTGGAAAGTTTTGTTTCTTTTGGCCATCTCTTCTGCTAGAAGAGTTTCTGAATTATCTGCTCTTTTCTTGTGAGTCTCCTTTTCTGATTTTTCATCAGGATAAGGCGGTGTTGCGAACTTCTTTTTAATTTTTTCCTAAGGTTGTGAATTCTAACAACATTAGTAAAGAAATTGTGGTTCCTTCATTATGTCCTAATCCTAAGAATTCTAAGGAGAGATCATTGCATTCTTTGGATGTTGTTAGAGCTTTGAAATATTATGTTGAAGCTACTAAGAATTTCCGAGAGACTTCTAGTCTATTTGTTATCTTTTCCGGTTCTAGGAAAGGTCAGAAGGCCTCTGCCATTTCTTTGGCATCTTGGTTGAAATCTTTAATTCATCATTCTTATGTCGAGTCGGGTAAATCTCCGCTTCAAAGGATTACAGCTCATTCTACTAGGTCAGTTTCTACTTCCTGGGCGTTTAGGAATGAAGCTTTGATTGTTCAGATTTGCAAAGCGGCAACTTGGTCTTCTTTGCATACTTTTACTAAATTCTACCATTTTGCTGTGTATTCTTCTTCTGAAGCAGTTTTTGGTAGAAAAAAATACTTCAGGCAGCTGTTTCAGTTTGATTCTTCTGCTTATATTTTCAGTTTTCTTCTTTATAAGATTTAAACTTTATTTTTGGTGTGGATTATTTTTCAGCGGAATTGGCTGTCTTTATTTTATCCCTCCCTCTCTAGTGACTCTTGCGTGGAAGATCCAAATCTTGGGTAGTCATTATCCCATACGTCACTAGCTCATGGACTCTTGCTAATTACATGAAAGAAAACATAATTTATGTAAGAACTTACCTGATAAATTCATTTCTTTCATATTAGCAAGAGTCCATGAGGCCCACCCTTTTTTTGTGGTGGTTATGCTTTTTTTGTATAAAGCACAATTATTCCAATTCCTTGTTATTTATGCTTTCGCACTTTTTTCTTATCACCCCACTTCTTGGCTATTCGTTAAACTGATTTGTGGGTGTGGTGAGGGGTGTATTTATAGGCATTTTGAGGTTTGGGAAACTTTGCCCCTCCTGGTAGGAATGTATATCCCAAACGTCACTAGCTCATGGACTCTTGCTAATATGAAAGAAATGAATTTATCAGGTAAGTTCTTAAATAAATTATGTTTTTTGCTGTTTTCGCCTTGACCGAATGCTAGTTAGCTGTTCCAATCCTTTGCAGGATGTTGGGAGAACTATTTCTCTGTTCTGCTTCCGGTTTTAAACCTTGTGGTTTCTATTTGGATTGTCTGTTGCCTCCCCTTGTTGTCAGGACCCTTTTAGGTCTTGCAAGCTTGGCTTGATTGTTTTTTTTTCCTTTTATGGAGATTGTGGTACCTTTCGGTTCCCATTTGGTTCTTCCGTGCCTTATTCCTTTGGAAGTTTCGGCGGGGGTTTCCTTCGCTAGTAAAGGGCGTGTGGTGGGGGTCCGACTGTTGGGCGACGGTGTCTTCTGGAGGACTGTTGGCTCATTTGTGTCTGATGTTGCGGTCTCTACCTAGGTTTCCGGGCTATCTGCTGGTCAGTGTCCTTGGGGCCTTTTCCCTTTCTGTTTTTCTCGGCTTAGGACGAAGGAGGGTTTATTTGTTGGGTGGTGTTTTTTTCAGGCCTGGTGCCCTCAGAATGGGCCGCCTATTGTAACCTCCCGTTTTGGCATTCAGTGTCCTCTATAGCTTGGGTATTGTTTTCCCAAAAGTAATGAATGCAGCTGTGGACTCTTTCCATTTAGGAAGAAAAACATAAATTATGCTTACCTAATAATTTTCTTTTCTTCCGATGGAAAGAGTCCACTGCTCCCCACCTGTCTTTTTTATGTGAGGCGTCTTTGTTTTTTATTCTTCTGGCACCTTTTCACCAATATATTTCTTCAACTGTTCCTTGTTCCCTTGGCAGAATGACTGGGGGATGAGGGAAGTGGGAGGAGTATTTAAGCCTTTGGCTGGGGTGTCTTTGCCTCCTCCTGGTGGCTAGGTTCTTATTTCCCAAAAGTAAGAATGCAGCTGTGTGTTTTTCCATCGGAAGAAAAGAAAATTATCAGGTAAGCATAATTTATGTTCTTTACACTTTGCTGCCAAGACTGCGCTACTTACCCCCTTTGCTGCGCAAGGTTCTCATGCCCTGTATCACGGCATTAAAACGAGGCTCCATAGGAGCCTATGGAAGCGTGCACTCGTTCGAATTGCTGACAACTTGTAATCCCAGCGCACATTAGCGTGAGCTGGTATTACACAGTGGAGCGCAAATATCGCTTTCACTAAAGTTATATTTACCGCTCCACTTGTAATCTGGCCCTTGATGTTTTTTCCTCAGCACTGGAATAGTTAGGGAGAAAGGTTCTTCAAGCGGTGGTGCCTCGTTCTTAGGGCTGCCTTCCCTACCTTCACAGCTTGTGTATTAGTTTCCCAATAGGTAATGAATGAATTTGTGGAATCTCACTGCCATTAGAAAGAAAATATAATTTATGCTTACCTGATAAAATCTTTTCCTTCTTGGCAGTGAGAGTCCATGAACCCATCCTGAAATGTAGTGGCAGCAGTCTTTTGGCACCTCAATACCCCTTTTATCTCTCTTCTTTTCCTTATCCTTGGCTTGAACTACTAAAACGGGTAGGGGAAGTGGGAGGGAAATATAAAGCCTTGATGGAGTTGTCATTTCCTCCTCCTGGTGGCCAGGTGAAGTATTTCCCAATAGTTAATGAATGAATTTGTGGAATCTCACTGCCAAAAAAGAAAATAATTTATCAGGTAAGCATAAATTATGTTTTCATGATATTTATACTGAATCTGTATTATCAGCTTACAATTTTCTTTATATGACAGTGGGTTGTGATATATGAATACGTTCTTTTATGTTGCAGGAATATTTAAGCAACTATGCTTGGAGGTGCCGAGATCCACCCCCCTCTCTGCAAAAGATGCTGCTTCCATATATTCTTAAAGTGAGGTAATGTCAGGACTATTAAAAATACAAAAATGAGGGCTCAGTTTCAGATAGGATAGTCAGTGGATTATGGGATACATAATAGGTTTCCATCTTAAATGGATATTTAAAGTATTTTTTGTTACATCTAAAGGAGGACATATATATGCATACCTCGCTTTATTGTGCTTCGTAGATATTGCGTTTGTGGCTACCCTGCATCGAGCAAGTCTTTCTGGGCCATGTTTTCAACATATATATATTTATATATATATATATTACACCCATATAAACATATAAATACACATGTATACACACATATATACAATTAGGCTATGTACATTTTTTTTTTTTTTTAGACACAATGCTATTGCACACTTACAGTATAGTCTATACAGAAATTTTAAATGCACTAGGAAACCAAAATTTTATTCGTTTTGTAGCAATTTTCACTTTATTGATGTGGTCTGGAACCAAACTTGCAATATCTCCGAGGTATGCCTATATTTTTTTGATTTATTTAAAAAAAAAAAAAGTTGTTTTAGTGCTGAAAAAAAAAAGATTTTTGGGGCATGTCACTGTTTTACAATAAAGTTTCTGGTATGTACTTAGTTATTTTCAAACATTACTATTATTTCTCTTGTAAGGTGTATCCAGTCCACGGGTTCAGCCATTACTTGTGGGATATTCTCCTTCCCAACAGGAAGTTGCAAGAGGACACCCACAGCAGAGCTGTCTATATAGCTCCTCCCCTAACTGCCACTCCCAGTCATTCTCTTGCAACTCTCGACAAGAAAGGAAGTATCAAGAGATATGTGGTGACTTAGTGTAGTTTTACCTTCAATCAAGAGTTTGTTATTTTTAAACGGTACCGGCGTTGTACGGATTTACTCTCAGGCAGAAATTAGAAGAAGAATTCTGCCTGGAGATTTGATGATCTTAGCGGTTTGTAACTAAGGTCCATTGCTGTTCTTACACATAACTGATGAATATGGGAAAACTTCAGTTGGGGGAACGGCCTGCAGATTACCTGCTTTGAGGTATGTTCAGTATTTTTATTTCTAGAGAGAGGAATAAGTTCTAGAAAATGCTGACAGAGCCTTGTGTATTTGAGGTAAGCCTGATGCAGTGATTTAACAGCGACTGGGATCATGCTTACATAACAGGGTAATACTCATGTTAATATTCATATTGCTTAGTGACAAAACGTTTACATGATTTCAAATCAATAGGACGTTTTTTTCTCTGAGGGAGATAAGTCTTTATTTAGGGCCTAGTTTCCACATGGCTAGTCAGATACTCCTAGGAGGATTTTCTTAAGGCCCCTCTGACATCCAGTACATGGTGGGAGGGGCCTATTTTAGCACTCTAACTGCGCAGTTTTAATACAGACTGAGACATCCAGCTTCCCTAGAAGAGTCCTCTGGCATCTGAGAACCATTTCAAAGGGGTTATTTCTGCACAAAATCGTATTTAAGGGCAGGTAGGAGCCTCAGCAGAGCTGTGGCATGGTGCTCAATTGATTTTTAACGTTTTTAACGTTTTTCAATCCGGTTTGGGGCCTAAGGGGTTAATCATCCATTTGCAAGTGGGTGCAATGCTGCTTTAGTCCCTTATTCACACTGTAAAAATGTCAAAGATTTTACTGTATTTTTTCACTGTTTTGCAGATTAAGTGCTAGTTTTTTTTCTCTTAAAGGCACAGTAACGTTTTTTGTTTAATTGCTGTTTCACCTTTATTAAAGTGTTTTCCAAGCTTGCTTGTCTCATTACTAGTCTGTTAAACATGTCTGACATAGAGCAAACTCCTTGTTCAATATGTTTGGAAGCCATTGTGGAACCCCCTCTTAGAATGTGTACCAAATGTACTGATATTTCTATAAACTATAAAGACCATATTATGGCGCTTAAAGAATTATCTCCAGGGGATTCTCTGACTGAAAAGAGGGAGATTATGCCATCTAACTCTCCCCATGTGTCAGAACCTATAACTCCAGCTCAAGTGATGCCAAGTACATCTAGCGCGTCTAATTCTTTTACCTTACAGGAGTAGTTATGAATGCTACCCTTACAGGAGTAGTTATGAATGCTACCCTCACAGAGGTATTCTCCAAAGGGCTACAAGGAAAGCGAGACAGCTCTGGGGCTAGAATTAATACAGAGCTTTCTGACGCTTTATTGCCTGTGTCCGATATACCCTCACAATGCTCAGAAGCCGAGGCAGGTGAGCTTCTATCTGTGGGTGACATTTCAGACTCGGGGAAGGCGTTACTTCAGTCTGATTTTGAGATGACAGCGTTTAAATTTAAGCTTGAACACCTCCGCTTATTGCTTAGGGAGGTTTTAGTGACTCTGGATGACTGTGACCCCATTGTGGTTCCAGAGAAATTGTGTAAAATGGACAAATACTTTGCAGTACCTGTTTACACTGATGTTTTTCCAGTCCCTAAGAGGTTTTCGGAAATTATTACTAAGGAATGGGATAGACCAGGTGTGCCGTTCTCTCCCCCTCCTGCTTTTAAAAAGATGTTTCCCATAGATGCCACCATACGGGACTCGTGGCAGACGGTTCCTAAGGTAGAGGGAGCAGTCTCCACCCTAGCTAAGCGTACAACTATCCCCGTCGAGGACAGTTGTGCTTTCCTAGATCCTATGGATAAAAAATTGGAGGGTCTCCTTAAGAAAATTTTTATACATCAAGGTTTTATTCTCCAGCCTCTTGCATGCATTGCCCCAGTTACTGCTACTACGGCTTTTTGGTTTGAGTCTCTTGAGGAGGATCTACAGGTGGAGACCCCGTTAGACGATATTCTAGACAGGATTAAAGCTCTTAAGTTAGCTAACTCCTTTATTTCTGACGCCATTTTTCATTTAGTCAAGCTAACGGCTAAGAATTCAGGTTTTGCCATTTTGGCGCGTAGGGCGCTATGGCTTAAGTCCTGGTCAGCAGACGTTACTTCAAAGTCTAAGCTTCTTAACATCCCCTTCAGGATCCCTGGGCATTAGAGATTGTTTCCCAGGGATATCTTCTGGACTTCAAAGCTTCATCTCCAAAGGGGAGATTTCATCTCTCTCAATTATCTGTAAACCAGATAAAGAGAGAGGCATTTTTACGTTGTGTTCAAGACCTGCTGGTTATGGGAGTGATCAACCCAGTTCCAAAGCAGGAACAGGGGCAGGGCTTCTATTCAAATCTGTTTATAGTTCCCAAAAAAGAGGGAACTTTCAGACCAAGCTTGGATCTCAAGATCCTAAACAAATTTCTCAGGGTCCCATCCTTCAAGATGGAGACTATCCGAACCATCCTCCCTATGATCCAGGAGGGTCAATATGATCATGCAAAGAAGAAAAGCTCTTTCTACCCTGTACATGCCCGTCCAAAAGCTTTGGACATCTTTCAAAAAACAATTGAGGAGAAACTCACTATACTTAGTGAGAAAAATTTAAAGAAATCTAATAACTCCTCTAATTTAACAGCTAGTGAAAAAAATGCATTAAAAAGTTTGTCTGATAATGAAACAATCCTCATTAGACCATCTGACAAAGGGGGTAATGTCGTTGTTTTGAACAAAAAAGACTATATAGTGGAGGCTAGGAGGCAACTGGATGATAAAGAGGTATATAGCAAACTACAGAACAATCCCACGAAGTTATACAAACATGAATTGGTGGGTATTGTTTTGTTTGCAAAACATAACAATATAATAAGTGCTGCTACTAAAGATGCACTTATACCCTCTCATCCAGTTGCCCCTATCTTCCATTATTTTCCCAAAATACATAAGGACCCTGTATGTCCTCCAGGGCGTCCCATCATCGCAGGGATTGGTTCCCTCAATGAACCTCTTAGTGATCTGATAGACACCTTTTTACAACCCCTAGTCAAAGGACTTTTAACCCATATACAAGACACAACTGCTATCTTGACAAAATTAGAGAAAGTAAGATGGGAATCCAGTTTCAGATTTTTAGTGGTGGATGTCACCTCTCTTTATACCTGTATTCAGAACAATAAAGGCATGGTTGCAATAGAATTTTTTCTTGACTCATACAGTGAATATGACTCAGCCACTAAGAATTTTATTTTAAGAGCTATTGAGTATCTCCTAACGCATAATTTTTTTATGTTTGGTACTGAATTCTTTCTCCAGAGGCGTGGCACAGCTATGGGGGCAAAGTTTGCCCCCTCCTATGCCAACCTCTTTATGGGGTGGTGGGAGCTGCGCCACGTCTTTGGAGAAAGAAATCCATTCAGGAATAAAATAAAGCACTTTTATAGGTATATTGATGACCTGTTTTTTATATTTGAGGGCAGTAAATCTGAAGCAGATTCCTTTTGTGAATTCATGAATCACAATGACGATGGAATCAGATTTGTAGGAGAAAACAATGCAGAAACTATTAATTTCCTAGACTTAAAAATCTCTGCCAATATGACAGAGAATAAAATTGAAACCAGTCTTTACAGAAAGCCCACTGCAGGCAACACACTGCTGTCATTTAAATCTTGCCATCCCAAACATGTACTTAAGGGCATCCCTAAGGGGGAATACATTAGGGCTAGAAGAAATTGTACCAATGAAGAACAATATGAGGAAAACAGTAATTTAATCACCAATAGATTAAGACAAAGAGGCTACACTGATGATATTCTAGATGAAGCTAAAGAGAGTATAAAAGACATCCCTAGAGAACATTTTCTCAAATATAAAAAGAAAGAGAAGCAAGTCATGACTACTGCACCTAAATTTATAACCACCTACAGTACAGATTACTACAAAATCTGTGATATAATAAGGGAAAGTGTTCCCATTCTATACACAGATCCCATCCTGAAGGAGATAGTGCAGCAGGGAATAAACTTTATACCTAGGAGAGGTAAAACCTTAGCCAATCATCTATCACCATCTGATGTAATGAATAAAAATAAAACTAACACTAATTGGCTCCAAGGAAAGAAAGGCTTTTATAAATGCAGAAGAAAGGATTGCACAACCTGTGAACATGCTTTAGAGGGTAATACTTTTCACTCTAGTACAACAAAAAATGATCACAAGATAAATTTTTTTATCAACTGTAACACCACACATGTGGTTTATCTTTTGACATGCACAATTTGCAATTGTCAGTATGTTGGTAAAACGAAGCGCCCCATCAAAGACAGGTTCCTAGAACACTTACGTTCTGGGAAAGATGAGAAATCTGACACTCCAATTTCAAGACACTTTAAAAGTCTTCATGATTCAGATATGTCTAGTTTAATTTTACAGGGAATTGATCATGTACCCCATTGGAGAAGAGGAGGCAACAGGGAGGATAAACTAAATAAACGAGAGGTCTATTGGATTTTTTCCCTTAAGACAAGTAACCCCTTAGGTTTAAATATGAGGAGGGACCTTGATTTATTCACTTAATAATTGCATTTCTTCTTATGCATGTAATCACAGACCTTTATGAAATATCCCCTTATAGGATTTATATATTCCTCTTATTGATAATAAATTCCAGAGGTTTAAAGTAAGACTAATTTTCTTTTTGATATGTGTTAAAACAATTCATACAGAGGGAGAGGTATACATAAATTTTATAATTGCAGACAGAAATAAACATCCTCTCTAGAAACATTTAATAGAAGTATTTAACTATCATGAATAACAGGTTTACATTTTTGCTTGATTTACATCTGTTTGATTTATAGTATTTATAAACTCTTGTATACTGTTTAGGGTCCTTAGTTAATTATACCATGGCATAAATTACTCTAAATCATACTGTGTCTTTAAAATCGTGGTATAAGTAAAGGTGTGTCAGACTAGCCTAACATGCAGTGAACAAGTGAGCATGCTCACGAAACATGTCTGCTTGACTATCTGACACACCTGTGTTATGTTTTTACCTGTGAGCCTGCTGGGCCTGCGTGCCTAACTTTATGCTTTTACACTTGTGCCGAAATAAAGAAAAGTAACTTTTAAATTGGACTAAGTGTCTCTGTGGTGCGCCCTTACACTGGATATCAATATATGACTACCGTGGACTTAAAGGATGCTTATCTCCACATTCCGATTCACAGAGATCATCATCAGTTCCTCAGGTTTGCATTCTTAGACAGGCATTACCAGTTTGTGGCTCTTCCCTTCGGGTTAGCCACGGCACCAAGAATCTTTACGAAGGTTCTAGGGTCCCTACTGGCGTTTCTAAGGCCACGGGGCATAGCGGTGGCTCCTTACCTAGACGACATTCTGATACAGGCGTCGACTTCGCCAAGTCCCATACGGACATTGTTCTGGCCTTTCTGAGGTCTCACGGGTGGAAGGTGAACGAAGAAAAGAGTTCTCTCTCCCCTCTCACAAGAGTTTCCTTCCTAGGAACACTGATAGATTCAGAAGAAATGAAAATTTTTCTGACAGAGGTCAGGTTATCAAAGCTTCTAACTTCGTGCCGTGCTTCTTCATTCCACTTCTCGGCCGTCAGTGGCTCAGTCTATGGTAGTAATCGGCCTAATGGTAGCGGCAATGGACATAGTTCCGTTTGCCCGCCTACATCTCAGACCACTGCAACTTTGCATGCTCAATCAGTGGAATGGGGATTACACAGATTTGTCCCCTTTGCTAAATCTGGATCAAGAGACCAGGGATTCTCTTCTCTGGTGGTTCTCTCGGGTCCATCTGTCCAGTTGAATGAGTTTCCGCAGGCCAGAGTGGACTATAGTCACGACAGATGCCAGCCTTCTGGGCTGGGGCGCAGTCTGGAACTCCCTGAAGGCTCTGGGTTCGTGGACTCAGGAGGAAGCCCTCCTTCCGATAAACATTCTGGAACTGAGAGCAATATTCAATGCTCTTCAGGCTTGGCCTCAACTAGCTGCGGTCAGGTTCATCAGATTTCAGTCGGACAATATCACGACTGTAGCCTTTATCAACCATCAGGGGGGGACAAGAAGCCCCCTGGCAATGTTGGAGGTTTCAAAGATAATTCTATGGGCAGAGGTTCACTCTTGCCATCTCTCAGCTATCCATATTCCAGGAGTAGAGAACTGGGAGGCGGATTTTCTAAGTCGGCAGACTTTTCATCCAGGGGAGTGGGAGCTCCATCCGGAGGTATTTGCCCAGCTGATTCAACTATGGGGCAAACCAGAAGTGGATCTGATGGCGTCTCGTCAGAACGCCAAGCTTCCCTGTTACGGGTCCAGGTCAAGGGATCCCCAGGCAGCGCTGATAGATGCTCTAGCAGTGCCCTGGTCCTTCAGCCTGGCTTATGTGTTCCCACCATTTCCTCTCCTCCCTTGTCTGATTGCCTAGATCAAGCAGGAGAGAGCTTCAGTGATTTTGATAGCACCTGCGTAGCCACGCAGGACTTAGTATGCAGATCTGGTGGACATGTCATCCCTTCCACCATGGACTCTGCCGCTGAGGCAGGACCTTCTACTCCAAGGTCCATTCAAACATCCAAATCTAATTTCTCTGCGGCTGACTGCTTGGAGATTGAACGCTTGATTTTATCAAAACGTGGTTTCTCTGAGTCGGTCATTGATACCTTAATTCAGGCTCGAAAGCCTGTCACAAGGAAAATCTATCATAAGATATGGTGTAAATATTTTCATTGGTGTGAATCCAAGGGTTACTCATGGAGTAAAGTCAGGATTCCTAGGATATTATCTTTTCTCCAAGAAGGATTGGAGAAGGGTTTGTCAGCTAGTTCCTTAAAGGGACAGATTTCTGCTCTGTCTATTCTTCTGCACAAGCGTCTGGCAGATGTTCCAGACGTTCAGGCGTTTTGCAAGCTTTAGTTAGAATCAAGCCTGTGTTTAAACCTGTTGCTCCGCCATGGAGTTTAAATTTAGTTCTTAAAGTTCTTCAAGGGGTTCCGTTTGAACCTCTGCATTCTATAGATATCAAGCTTTTATCTTGAAAAGTTCTGTTTTTGGTAGCTATCTCTTTGGCTCGAAGAGTGATTCCCCTTATCTGATATTCCATACAGATAAGGTAGTGTTGCGTACCAAACCTGGATTTTTTCCTAAGCTGGTATCTAATAAGAATATCAATCAGGAGATTGTAGTTCCGTCACTGTGTCCTAATCCTTCTTCAAAGAAGGAACGTCTATTACACAATCTTGACGTGGTTCGTGCTTTAAAGTTTTATTTACAAGCTACTAAGGATTTTCGTCAAACATCTGCATTGTTTGTTGTCTACTCTGGACAAAGGAGAGGCCAAAAGGCTTCGGCATCTTCTCTTTCTTTTTGGCTAAGAAGCATAATCCGTTAAGCTTATGAGACTGCTGGCCAGCAGCCTCCTGAAAGAATTACAGCTCATTCCACTAGAGCGGTAGCTTCCACATGGGCTTTTAAAAATGAGGCCTCTGTTGAACAGATTTGTAAAGCGGCGACTTGGTCTTCGCTTCATACTTTTTCTAAATTCTACAAATTTGATACTTTTGCTTCCTCGGAGTCTATTTTTGGGAGAAAGGTCTTGCAGGCAGTGGTGCCTTCCGTTTAAGTTCCTGCCTTGTCCCTCCCTTCATCCGTGTCCTAAAGCTTTGGTATTGGTATCCCACAAGTAATGGATGAACCCGTGGACTGGATACACCTTACAAGAGAAAACAAAATTTATGCTTACCTGATAAATTTCTTTCTCTTGTGGTGTATCCAGTCCACGGCCCGCCCTGTCATTTTAAGGCAGGTGTTTTTTATTTTTAAACTACAGTCACCACTGCACCCTATAGTTTCTCCTTTTTCTTGCTTGTCTTCGGTCGAATGACTGGGAGTGGCAGTTAGGGGAGGAGCTATATAGACAGCTCTGCTGTGGGTGTCCTCTTGCAACTTCCTGTTGGGAAGGAGAATATCCCACAAGTAATGGATGAACCCGTGGACTGGATACACCACAAGAGAAAGAAATTTATCAGGTAAGCATAAATTTTGTTTTTCCTAATGTAACCTTTTTTGAACACAAAAAATATTTTTGTTATGTTTAAAGTGTGCCCTTTTGTATGTATGTTAGATGTTTATTTTAGTTTAATGTCATTTTAAAAAGACAGAGCAAGATCCAGAGGAGAAGTCTGAAGCAATCGAGTCCTTTAGACTGGGACCTGGAGTGTTCAGGGAACACTAACAAGCAAGATTTTCAGGATTACCTTGGGTGAGAGCAGGTTAATAATCATTAGCTGATTATATTACCTCTGTTCTAGGTAAGATATTCTGAAAATCTGTCTGGTAAGTGTTCTCTGGACCACGGACCACGCATTGGACAAGATTTTAGTGATCAAAACTAGTGAAGCTAGGAGATCTTTTAATTTTGACCTGTTTCAGGGGCTGATAAAATGGAGTCAGACTGACCTGCTTTTCACCCTTCTTCATGCAAATCTTTGGTTAAGTGTGGCCTAAATATTTGGTATTTGCATCCTGAAACTAGTATTTTTTAGTTTGATATGCATACATTTTATGTTGTAGCATACATTTTATGTTAATATGGTTTGAAAATAGCTATCTTTTAGATTGCTTCCATAAGATTTGATTGTCTACTCATTATTGCTGTGTGTTCATAATTAAAGGGACATTGTACTCTTCAATGTGTTCCCAATTGTCCATTTTACCTAAAAATCTCTGCCAATATGACAGAGAATAAAATTGAAACCAGTCTTTACAGAAAGCCCACTGCAGGCAACACACTGCTGTCATTTAAATCTTGCCATCCCAAACATGTACTTAAGGGCATCCCTAAGGGGGAATACATTAGGGCTAGAAGAAATTGTACCAATGAAGAACAATATGAGGAAAACAGTAATTTAATCACCAATAGATTAAGACAAAGAGGCTACACTGATGATATTCTAGATGAAGCTAAAGAGAGTATAAAAGACATCCCTAGAGAACATTTTCTCAAATATAAAAAGAAAGAGAAGCAAGTCATGACTACTGCACCTAAATTTATAACCACCTACAGTACAGATTACTACAAAAACTGAAACTAGTATTTTTTAGTTTGATATGCATACATTTTATGTTGTAGCATACATTTTATGTTAATATGGTTTGAAAATAGCTATCTTTTAGATTGCTTCCATAAGATTTGATTGTCTACTCATTATTGCTGTGTGTTCATAATTAAAGGGACATTGTACTCTTCAATGTGTTCCCAATTGTCCATTTTACCTACTGGAGTGTATTTAATTGTTTGCAAATATCTCCTTTTACCCTTTTTTTGTCATTTGAAGTAGCTGTTTTTGCCTTTAAAAAACACCACTTACACTGGAAATATGAACAACAAATGTACTCTCTGTTAAAATGCTATGTGAAAAGGAGACCGTAGCACTTATTATCTCCTAGTAGGGGAGCAAACATCACCAATCAGCAAGCGCTATCCAGGTTCTAAACAAAAATGGTCCAGTTGCTAAGCTTACATTCCTGCTTTTTCAAATAAAGATACAAAGAGAACGAAGAAAAAATGATAATAGCAGTAAATTAGAAAGTTGCTTAAAATTTTAGGCTCTATCTGAATCATGAAAGAAAAAATGATTTCGTATCCCTTTAATCATATTATATACTTCTCCGATCCCTCTTTAGGATTAGAGTGGAGGAATTTACTAAAACAAGACAAGATTGCTGGATAAAGGGGTACTTTCTCCAACATAGGTGTGTCCGGTCCACGGCGTCATCCTTACTTGTGGGATATTCTCTTCCCCAACAGGAAATGGCAAAGAGCCCAGCAAAGCTGGTCACATGATCCCTCCTAGGCTCCGCCTTCCCCAGTCATTCTCTTTGCCGTTATACAGGCAACATCTCCACGGAGATGGCTTAGAGTTTTTTGGTGTTTAAATGTAGTTTTTATTCTTCAATCAAGAGTTTGTTATTTTAAAATAGTCCTGGTATGTACTATTTACTCTGAAACAGAAAAGAGATGAAGATTTCTGTTTGTAAGAGGAAAATGATTTTAGCAACCGTTACTAAAATCGATGGCTGTTTCCACACAGGACTGCTGAGAGGAATTAACTTCAGTTGGGGGAAACAGTGAGCAGACTTTTGCTGCTTGAGGTATGACACATTTCTAACAAGACTTGGTAATGCTGGAAGCTGTCATTTTCCCTATGGGATCCGGTAAGCCATTTTTATTAAATAAGAATAAAAGGGCTTCACAAGGGCTTTAAAGACTGGTAGACATTTTTCTGGGCTAAAACGATTGATTTATAAGCATTTTTAATAGTTTATAGCTTTGAGGAGTTATTTTATTCTTGGGAATTATGTTAAATAACCGGCAGGCACTGTATTGGACACCTTTTTCACTGGGGGCCTTCTCTAATCATAGGCAGAGCCTAATTTTCGCGCCACTAATGCGCAGTTGTTTTTGGGAAGCAAGGCATGCAGATGCATGTGTGAGGAGCTCAGATACATAGAAAAAGCTTACTGAAGGCGTCATTTGGTATCGTATTCCCCTCTGGGCTTGGTTGGGTCTCAGCAAAGCAGATACCAGGGACTGTATAGGGGTTAAATATAAAAACGGCTCCGGTTCCGTTATTTTAAGAGTTAAAGCTTTCAAATTTGGTGTGCAATACTTTTAAGGTTTTAAGACACTGTGGTGAAATTTTGGTGAATTTTGAACAATTCCTTCATACTTTTTCACATATTCAGTAATAAAGTGTGTTCAGTTTAAAATTTAAAGTGACAGTAACGGTTTTATTTTAAAACGTTTTTTGTACTTTATCAAGTTTATGCCTGTTTAACATGTCTGAACTATCAGATAGACTATGTTCTGTATGTGAGGAAGCCAAGGTTCCTTCTCATTTAAATAGATGTGATGTATGTGACACAAAATTTAGAGAAAATGATGCCCAAGATGATTCCTCAAGTGAGGGGAGTAAGCATGGTACTGCATCATCCCCTCCTTCGTCTACGCCAGTCTTGCCCACACAGGAGGCCCCTAGTACATCTAGTGCGCCAATACTCCTTACTATGCAACAATTAACGGCTGTAATGGATAATTCTATCAAAAACATTTTAGCCAAAATGCCCACTTATCAGCGAAAGCGCGACTGCTCTGTTTTAGAAAATTATGAAAGAGCATGAGGACGCTGATGATAATGGTTCTGACATGCCCCTACACCAGTCTGAGGGGGCCAGGGAGGTTTTGTCTGAGGGAGAAATTTCAGATTCAGGCATACCTTTTGTCCCTCCCCCTATATTTAAGAAATTGTTTCCTATGGTCGACCCCAGTAAGGACTTATGGCAGACAGTCCCCAAGGTCGAGGGGGCGGTTTCTACTCTAAACAAATGCACTACTATCCCTATAGAAGATAGTTGTGCTTTCAAAGATCCTATGGATAAAAAATTAGAGGGTTTGCTTAAAAAGATGTTTGTTCAGCAAGGTTACCTTCTACAACCAATTTCATGCATTGTTCCTGTCACTACAGCAGCGTGTTTCTGGTTCGATGAACTAGAAAAGTCGCTCAATAAAGATTCTTCTTATGAGGAGATTATGGACAGAATTCATGCTCTTAAATTGGCTAACTCTTTTACTTTAGACGCCACTTTGCAATTGGCTAGATTAGCGGCGAAAAATTCGGGGTTTGCTATTGTGGCGCGCAGAGCGTTTTGGCTAAAATCTTGGTCAGCGGATGCGTCTTCCAAGAACAAATTGCTTAACATACCTTTCAAGGGGAAAACGCTGTTTGGCCCTGACTTGAAAGAGATTATTTCAGATATCACTGGGGGTAAGGGCCACGCCCTTCCTCAGGATAGGTCTTTTAAGGCTAAAAATAAACCAAATTTTCGTCCCTTTCGCAGAAACGGACCAGCCCCAAGTTCTACATCCTCTAAGCAAGAGGGTAATACTTCTCAAACCAAGCCAGCCTGGAGGCCAATGCAAGGCTGGAACAAAGGTAAGCAGGCCAAGAAACCTGCCACTGCTACCAAGACAGCATGAGATGTTGGCCCCCGATCCGGGACCGGATCTGGTGGGGGGCAGACTTTCTCTCTTCGCTCAGGCTTGGGCAAGAGATGTTCTGGATCCTTGGGCGCTAGAAATAGTCTCCCAAGGTTATCTTCTGGAATTCAAGGAGCTACCCCCAAGGGGGAGGTTCCACAGGTCTCAATTGTCTTCAGACCACATAAAAAGACAGGCATTCTTACATTGTGTAGAAGACCTGTTAAAAATGGGAGTGATTCATCCTGTTCCATTAGGAGAACAAGGGATGGGATTCTACTCCAATCTGTTCATAGTTCCCAAAAAAGAGGGAACATTCAGACCAATCTTAGATCTCAAGATCCTAAACAAATTTCTCAAGGTTCCATCGTTCAAAATGGAAACCATTCGGACAATTCTTCCTACCATCCAGGAAGGTCAATTCATGACCACGGTGGATTTAAAGGATGCGTATCTACATATTCCTATCCACAAGGAACATCATCGGTTCCTAAGGTTCGCCTTTCTGGACAAGCATTACCAGTTTGTGGCACTTCCTTTCGGATTAGCCACTGCTCCAAGAATTTTCACAAAGGTACTAGGGTCCCTTCTAGCGGTGCTAAGACCAAGGGGCATTGCAGTAGTACCTTACTTGGACGACATACTGATTCAAGCGTCGTCTCTACCACAAGCAAAGGCTCATACGGACATTGTCCTGGCCTTTCTCAGATCTCACGGGTGGAAAGTGAACGTAGAAAAAAGTTCTCTATCTCCGTCAACAAGAGTTCCCTTCTTGGGAACAATAATAGACTCCTTAGAAATGAGGATTTTTCTGACAGAGGCCAGAAAATCAAAACTTCTAAGCTCTTGTCAAATACTTCATTCTGTTCTTCTTCCTTCCATAGCGCAGTGCATGGAAGTAATAGGTTTGATGGTCGCGGCAATGGACATAGTTCCTTTTGCGCGAATTCATCTAAGACCATTACAACTGTGCATGCTCAGTCAGTGGAATGGGGATTATACAGACTTGTCTCCGACGATACAAGTAGATCAGAGGACCAGAGATTCACTCCGTTGGTGGCTGACCCTGGACAACCTGTCACAAGGGATGAGCTTCCGCAGACCAGAGTGGGTCATTGTCACGACCGACGCCAGTCTGGTGGGCTGGGGCGCGGTCTGGGAACCCCTGAAAGCTCAGGGTCTTTGGTCTCGGGAAGAATCTCTTCTCCCGATAAATATTCTGGAACTGAGAGCGATATTCAATGCTCTCAAGGCTTGGCCTCAGCTAGCAAAGGCCAAATTCATACGGTTTCAATCAGACAACATGACGACTGTTGCGTATATCAACCATCAGGGGGGAACAAGGAGTTCCCTGGCGATGGAAGAAGTGACCAAAATAATTCAATGGGCGGAGACTCACTCCTGCCACTTGTCTACAATCCACATCCCAGGAGTGGAAAATTGGGAAGCGGATTTTCTGAGTCGTCGGACATTTCATCCGGGGGAGTGGGAACTCCATCCGGAAATCTTTGCCCAAATAATTCAATTGTGGGGCATTCCAGACATGGATCTGATGGCGTCTCGTCAGAACTTCAAGGTTCCTTGCTACGGGTCCAGATCCAGGGATCCCAAGGCGACTCTAGTGGATGCACTAGTAGCACCTTGGAGCTTCAACCTAGCTTATGTGTTCCCACCGTTTCCTCTCATTCCCAGGCTGGTAGCCAGGATCAAACAAGAGAGGGTATCGGTGATCTTGATAGCTCCTGCGTGGCCACGCAGGACTTGGTATGCAGATCTGGTGAATATGTCATCGGCTCCTCCATGGAGGCTACCTTTGAGACAGGACCTTCTTGTTCAAGGTCCATTCGAACATCCGAATCTGGCCTCACTCCAACTGACTGCTTGGAGATTGAACGCTTGATTTTATCAAAGCGAGGGTTCTCAGATTCTGTCATTGATACTCTTGTTCAGGCCAGAAAGCCTGTAACTAGAAAAATCTACCATAAAATATGGAAAAAATATATCTGTTGGTGTGAATCTAAAGGATTCCCATGGAACAAGATAAAAATTCCTAAGATTCTATCCTTTCTTCAAGAAGGTTTGGAGAAAGGATTATCTGCAAGTTCTTTGAAGGGACAGATTTCTGCTTTATCTGTTTTACTTCACAAAAAGCTGGCGGCTGTGCCAGATGTTCAAGCTTTTGTTCAGGCTCTGGTTAGAATCAAGCCTGTTTACAAACCTTTGACTCCTCCTTGGAGTCTTAATTTAGTTCTTTCAGTTCTTCAGGGGGTTCCGTTTGAACCCCTACATTCCGTTGATATCAAGTTATTATCTTGGAAAGTTTTGTTTTTGGTTGCAATTTCTTCTGTTAGAAGAGTTTCAGAGTTATCTGCTCTGCAGTGTTCTCCTCCTTATCTGGTGTTCCATGCAGATAAGGTGGTTTTGCGTACTAAACCTGGTTTTCTTCCGAAAGTTGTTTCTAACAAAAATATTAACCAGGAGATAGTCGTGCCTTCTTTGTGTCCGAATCCAGTTTCGAAGAAGGAACGTTTGTTGCACAATTTGGATGTAGTTCGTGCTCTAAAATTCTATTTAGAGGCTACAAAGGATTTCAGACAAACATCTTCCTTGTTTGTTGTTTATTTTGGTAAAAGGAGAGGTCAAAAAGCAACTTCTACCTCTCTCTCTTTTTGGCTTAAAAGCATCATCAGATTGGCTTATGAGACTGCCGGACGGCAGCCTCCTGAAAGAATCACAGCTCATTCCACTAGGGCCGTGGCTTCCACATGGGCCTTCAAGAACGAGGCTTCTGTTGATCAGATATGTAAGGCAGCGACTTGGTCTTCACTGCACACTTTTACTAAATTTTACAAATTTGATACTTTTGCTTCTTCTGAGGCTATTTTTGGGAGAAAGGTTTTGCAAGCCGTGGTGCCTTCCATCTAGGTGACCTGATTTGCTCCCTCCCATCATCCGTGTCCTAAAGCTTTGGTATTGGTTCCCACAAGTAAGGATGACGCCGTGGACCGGACACACCTATGTTGGAGAAAACAGAATTTATGTTTACCTGATAAATTACTTTCTCCAACGGTGTGTCGGGTCCACGGCCCGCCCTGGTTTTTTAATCAGGTCTGATGATTTATTTTCTCTAACTACAGTCACCACTGTATCATATGGTTTCTCCTATGCAAATATTCCTCCTTTACGTCGGTCGAATGACTGGGGAAGGCGGAGCCTAGGAGGGATCATGTGACCAGCTTTGCTGGGCTCTTTGCCATTTCCTGTTGGGGAAGAGAATATCCCACAAGTAAGGATGACGCCGTGGACCGGACACACCGTTGGAGAAAGTAATTTATCAGGTAAACATAAATTCTGTTTTTTGGTTCCCTAGGGACTGATATATTTTCTTTTCTAAATATTGTTTTGGTTTGCTCCCTCAGTGGACTCTGTACTCTGTAATAAAGGGTTGATGCTGTTTGGTTTATGTGTGTGTGTGTGTGTGTATATATATATATATATATACACACAAATACAAACGGCTAGATTAAGAGCTTTGCGTTATGAGTAAAAAAGCAGCATTAAGGCTCATAACGCTGCTTTTTCACTACCGCTGCTATTACGAGTCTTGTAGGTACAGCTGTCCCGTACACTTTTTTGGCCGTACCGCAAATTAACTTACGCAGTTTGCGTAAAGTCTATTTTCAATGGGACTTCCATTGCACCAGTATTACAAGCTTTTTTTTTTAGGCCAAAAAGTGAGCGGTACAGCCTATCCCGCAAGATTCGTAACGCATTCTAAAGTCAGTAGTTATGAGTTTTACACTACAAAGCTGTAGCATAAAACTCATAACTAAAGTGCTAAAAAGTACACTAACACACATAAACTACCTATTAACCCCTAAACCGAGGCCCTCCCGCATTGCAAACACTAAAATAACATTTTTAACCCCTAATTTGCCGCTCCGGACATCGCCGCCACTATACTAAATATATTAACCCCTAAACTGCCACATTCCCGCCTCGCAAACACTAGTTAAATATTATTAACCCCTAATCTGCCGCCCCTAACATCGCCGCCACTATACTAAAGTTATTAACCCCAAAACCTAAGTCTAACCCTAACACCCACTAACTTAAATATAATTAAAATAAATCTAAATAAAACCTACTATTAATAACTAAATAATTCCTATTTAAAACTAAATACTTACCTGTAAAATAAACCCTAAGCTAGCTACAATATAACTAATAGTTACATTGTAGCTAGCTTAGGTTTTATTTTTATTTTACAGGCAAGTTTGTATTTATTTTAACTAGGTAGAATAGTTACTAAATAGTTATTAACTATTTATTAACTACCTAGCTAAAATAAATACAAATTTACCTGTAAAATAAAACCTAACCTGTCTTTCACTAACACCTATCCTTACACTACAATTAAATACAATTGCCTAAATTAAATACAAATACCTAAATTACAAAAAAAACACACACTAATTTACACAAAATAAAAAACAAATTACAAGATATTTAAACTAATTACACCTAATCTAATTGTCCTATCAAAATAAAAAAAGCCCCCGCAATATTAAAAAAAACCCCTAGCCTAAACTAAACTACCAATAACCATTAAAAGGGCCTTTTGCGGGGCATTGCCCCAAAGAAATCAGCTCTTTTACCTGTAAAAAAACTCAAACACCCCCCAACAGTAAAACCCACCACCCACACAACCAACCCCCCAAATAAAACCCTAACTAAAAAAACCTAAGCTCCCCATTGCCCTGAAAAGGGCATTTGGATGGGCATTGCCCTTAAAAGGGCATTTAGCTCTATTTCAGCCCAAAGCCCTACCCTAAAAATAAAACCCACCCAATAAACCCTTAAAAAAAAACTAACACTAACCCCTGAAGATCCACTTACAGTTTTGAAGAGCCAACATCCATCCTCAACGAAGCCGGGAGAAGTCCTCAACGAAGCCGGGAGAAGTCTTCCAATCAGCCAATAGAATGCAAGCTCAATCCTATTGGCTGATTGGATCAACCAATAGGATTGAAGTTCAATCCTACTGGCTGATTGCATCAGCCAATAGGATTTTTTCAACCTTAATTCCGATTGGCTGATAGAATTGTATCAGCCAATCGGAATCTAAGGGACGCCTTCTTTGATGACATCACTTAAAGGAAGCTTCATTCGTCGGGTAGTCGTCGGAAGAAGAGGATGCTCCGTGTCGGAATTGTCTTGAAGACGGACACGCTCCACGCCGGATGGATGAAGATAGAAGATGCCGTCTGGATGAAGACTTCTGCCCATCTGGAGGACCACTTCTCCCGGCTTGGATGAAGACTTCTCCCTGCTTCGTTGAGGACTTCTCCCGGCTTAGTTGAGGATGGATGTTGGCTCTTTAAAACTGTAAGTGGATATTCAGGGGTTAGTGTTAGGTTTTTTTAAGGGTTTATTGGGTGGGTTTTATTTTTAGGTTAGGGCTTTGGGCTGCAATAGAGCTATGCAATGCCCATCCAAATGCCCTTTTCAGGGCAATGGGGAGCTTAGTTTTTTTTTAGTTAGGGTTTTATTTGGGGGGGTTGGTTGTGTGGGAGGTGGGTTTTACTGTTGGGGGTGTTTGTATTTTTTTTTTACAGGTAGAAGAGCTGAATTCTTTGGGGCAATGCCTCGCAAAAGGCCCTTTTAAGGGCTATTGGTAGTTTAGTTTAGGCTAGGTTTTTTTTTTTTATTTTGGGGGGGCTTTTTTATTTTGATAGGGCTATTAGATTAGGTGTAATTAGTTTAAATATCTTGTAATTTTTTTTTTTATTTTGTGTAATTTAGTGTTTTTTTTTTTTGTAATTTAGGTAATTGTATTTAATTTAGGTATTTGTATTTAATTTAGGTAATTGCATTTAATTGTAGTGTAAGGTTAGGTGTTAGTGTAAGACAGGTTAGGTTTTATTTTACAGGTAAATAACTATGTACTAACTATTCTACCTAGTTAAAATAAATGCAAACTTGCCTGTAAAATAAAAATAAACCCTAAGCTAGCTACAATGTAACTATTAGTTATATTGTAGCTAGCTTAGGGTTTATTTTACAGGTAAGTATTTAGTTTTAAATAGGAATTATTTAGTTATTAATAGTAGGTTTTATTTAGATTTATTTTAATTATATTTAAGTTAGGGGGTGTTAGGGTTAGACTTAGGTTTAGGGGTTAATAAATATAGTATAGTGACGGCGACGTTGGGGGCGGCAGATTAGGGGTTAATAATTGTAGGTAGATGGCGGCGATGTTAGGGTCGGCAGATTAGGGGTTAATAATATTTAACTAAAGCTTGTGATGCGGGAGTGCGTCGGTTTAGGGGTTTATATGTTTATGATAGTGGCGGCAATGTCCGGAGCGGCAGATTAGGGGTTAATAAGTATGATGTAGGTGTCGGCGATGTCGGGGGCGGCAGATTAGGGGTGTTTAGACTCGGGGTTCATGTTAGGGTGTTAAGTGTAAACATAAAATGTGTTTCCCCATAGGAATCAATGGGGCTGCGTTACTGAGCTTTACACTGCTTTATTGCAGGTGTTAGACTTTTTCTCAGCCGGCTCTCCCCATTGATGTCTATGGGGAAATCATGCACGAGCACGTAAAACCAGCTCACCGCTGACTTAAGCAGCGCTGGTATTGAAGTGCAGTATGGAGCTCAATTTTGCTCTACGGTCACTTCTTGTCTTTTATTGCCGGGTTTATAAAAACCTGTAATACCAGCGCTGTAGGTAAGTGAGCGGTGACAATAACGTGCAAGTTAGCAACGCACCCCTCTTACCGCAAAACTCGTAATGTGGCCGATAGTTTGGTTTAGCACACCTTACAAAAAGTTTATATACACATCTTTGGGAGTGCTGCTAACATGACCAAGTAGTTACACAAAATGGGGGGTATTGGCGCACATACATTTGCAAATACATAACACGTTTTAAATGCTGATAAAAAATGCCTGCAAAAACATCTATTCTTTGAAATAAAATTGGGATCTTAGTCACACAATATGGCCATATTCTGCTTTGCCAGTCACCAACTTATAAGGTGTCCCAATATTGACTGGTCCTAACACTATAATCCTTTGCCTTTATGGGCTGAATCATTCCTGCTTTTTCTCTTCATAATAGAATGAGGCTCCCTGGCTGTATATACACAACTCCATTACACTGTCATGAGCACACCTGAGCTTGAGTGGGGTGCTTTAACCCAGTGTTTTTCAACCAGTGTGACGTGGCACACTAGTGTGCCGTGAGAGATCCTCAGGTGTGCCGCGGCAGACTGACAACAGTGCGGGGATGTCCCTCTTTCAAATTTTGAAATATTGGTAGGTATGTGACAGGCTCATCAGGCATCATTTACAACCATGACATTCATTCACAGACAATCATTATGATTGTTTGTGAATGAATGTCAATATGTCATGTATAGTTTGTAGGAGGCATGGCATGACAGCACAGTACAGTGTGTATATATATATATATATATATATATATATATATATATATATATATATATATATATACACATATATATATATATATATAGGCATGACAGCACAGTACAGTGTGTGTGTGTATATATATATATATATATATATACTGTATATATATCCTGTATTAGGCTACAATGTGTGATTTTGTAAAATTTTGGGATGGTGGTGTGCCACAGGATTTTTTAATGTAAAAAAGTGTGCCACGGCAAAAAAAGGTTGCAAATCACTGCTTTAACCAATGGAAGATGCTCAGTCTTTTTTTTATTTTTAAATACAAATACAAAGTTTGGTTTAGCACACTTTACAGAAAGTTTATATAAACATCTTGAGAAGTGCTGCCAATGTGACCAAGTAATTATTCTATAAAGATTATTAAAACATAGATTATAGAAAATAAAAAGCATACAAAGGTGTAGCAATATATATATATACACACAATTAATAATTCACACAAAGACCCCGCTGGACACAGGATATATTGAACTCCCAAAAGTTAACAGTTCATCAAGGGTTATTGTTCCTGTTGAAAATTTCAGTGTCAGGTAGGCTGCACTCCTCTTCACACAAATATAGTGAAATAAATCAACGGCATCTGGCAAATACAAGAAAGGCGCCTCAAGTGTGTATCAGTCACCATATAGATAGAGAAAATGTGAAAAAGGTCAAAGACAGGGTACTCACATTTCCACAGAGCACCCTAATGTGCTGGTAGACGCATACTGGCAGTATAAAGGTGTGTCAGCTCACCTCCTCACGACTACTGCAGGCAGTCGAGGAACAGCTCCAGATACTCAGAGAAATATAGCAAACAAGGGCTAAACATGTATGTTCAACTAGTTTAAAGGGCTTGATAACACTGTTTCTTGTTTATAAAAACAGATTTATTAAAGCCTTAAAAACAATACAGTGTTTAAAACTGGTGGATATCCAAATAAATCTATACCCCCAGATATGCAACGCGTTTCTCAGCCTTTACGCTGTTTCATCAGGCATAACAAGCCCTATACTGATGCACTTATTTAAATGCAATGGTATCCAATCAAATTTTATGAACTCAGGTGTAATTGACATGTCATCTAATTACAAATAATCCTCCATAGCTGTGTCATACAATCAATCTTGACACAGTATAATAAACAGATCCTGTGGATAAAGCCCAACATAACATTATATCCCTAAAGATAAAATTACTCAATAAATAAAATAGTGTATGCATATGTGACATTTCATAATATCAATGTAATACAGCGAAATACATAATATATTTATACAAAACATTGATCATAAAAATACACACAACTCGTGTGATGAAAGGAAATAATACACATACCAATAGGTATGCCTTATACTCAAAACGGCTACCAACTTACTAACTAAGCAAAGAAGAGTGTCATATGTCAAAGGAAGCCATTCACTCCACCAATGAATGGATGGAAGGAATTTATAAGATGATGTATTGTGGCCATGTGTAATGATAGTGATATACACACATGATGTGCCTCTCTTGTATTTGCCAGATGCCGTTGAATGTGACCAAGTAGTTACACAAAATGGGAGGTATTGGCGCACATCCGTTTGCAAATAAACAACACATTTTTAAATGCTGCAAATTATTGCCTGCAAAAACATCTATTCTTTTAAATAAAATTGGGATCTTAGTCATACAATATGGCCATATTCTGCTTAGCCTGTCACCAACTTACAAGGTGTCCCAATATTGACTGGTCCTATTACTACAGTTCTTTGCCTTTATGGACTGACTCATTCCTTATTTTTCCCTTCATAATAGAATGAGGCTCCCTGGCTTTATATACACAACTCCATTACACTCTCATAAGTACACCTGAGCTTGGTGGGGAGCTTTAACCAATGGAAGATGGTCAGTCTCCCTTTTATTTTTAAATACAAATACAACGTATGTATATATTATTTTTTAATATATATATATATATATATATATATATATATTAAAAAATAAATAAATATATATATATATATATATATATATATATATATATATATATATATATATATATATAATGTATATCCACACACACATCTATACACCTTTGAGTCCTTCCCAGTGCTACACCTTGTCATATAACATGCCCCTTTTAAACCCTTTTCTCCTACATAGGTGTGTCCGGTCCACGGCTTCATCCTTACTTGTGGGATATTCTCTTCCCCTACAGGAAATGGCAAAGAGAGCACACAGCAAAAGCTGTCTATGTAGCCCCCCCTCTGGCTCCGCCTCCCAGTCATTCTCTTTGCCGCTCTGAGCAAGTAGCATCTCCACGGGGATGGTGAAGAGTATGTGGTGTTAGTTGTAGTTTTTATTTCTTCTATCAAGAGTTTGTTATTTTAAAATAGTGCCGGTTTGTACTATTTACTCTACAACAGAAAGTGATGAAGAGTTCTGTTTAAAGAGGAGTATGATTTTAGCAGCAGTAACTAAAATCCATTGCTGTTCCCACGCAGGACTGTTGAAACCAGAGAACTTCAGTTGGGGGGAACAGTTTGCAGACTTTTCTGCTCCAGGTATGACTAGTCTCTTTTCTAACAAGACATAGTAATGCTAGAAGACTGTCATTTTCCCTTATGGGATCGGTAAGCCATTTTTTTAGACTCATAACAGAATGAAGGCTTATAAATGGGCTATACACTGGTTGACACTATTGTGGGCTAAATCGATTGATTTATATAATATTTATATGATTTTTGGAGTGTTTTGAGACTTGGAAACACTTTTGGGAACGTTTTTATTACGCCTTGCAGTTGTTTAGACACCTAATCTAGTCAGGAAGGCCCCTTCACTCTAGTATGCAGAGGGAGGAGGCCTCATTTTCGCTCCTTAATTGCGCAGTTACTTCTGGAAGCAGTGCATGCAGCTTCATGTGAGAGGGTCCTGTGGCCATAAAAACGATTTCTAGAAGGCTTATTTCTGTGGTGAATAACCCCAAGGAAGGTAAAGCCGCAGCAAAGGCTGTGGCAGGGACTGTAGTGGGTTTAAACTGGTAAATTGAACAATTAGCTCCGGTTTGCTCATTTAAAGGGTTAAAGACTTGAAATTTGGTAAAGATCGGATATTTCCTTCATAGTTTTTCAAACATTCAGAAATAAAGTGTACTCTATTTATTATTTAAAGAGACAGTAACGGTTTTGTTTAAAAACGGTTTTATTGCATTAATAGCCTGCCTAAGTCTGTCTAACATGTCTGTACCTTCAGATAGAATATGTTCTGTGTGTATGGAGGCCAAGGTGGTTCCCCCTTTAAATGTATGTGAAAATTGTGCCATGGCGTCCAAACAAAGTAAAGACAGTACTGTCACATTTAATAAGGTTGCCCAAGATGATTCTTCAAATGAAGGTAGTGGGGATAGTTCATCATCCTCTCCTTCTGTGTCAACACCAGTTATGCCCGCGCAGGCGACACCTAGTACATCTAGCACGCCAATGCTTGTTACTATGCAACAATTAACTGCAGTAATGGATAATTCTATAGCAAATCTTTTATCCAAACTGCCAGCACTTCCCAGAAAGCGTGATTGCTCAGTTTTAAATACAGAGGATGAGCAAGAGGGCGCTGACAATAATTTATCTGTTATACCCTCACACCAGTCTGAATTGGCAGTGAGGGAGGGTCTGTCTGAGGGAGAAATTTCTGATTCAGGGAAAGTTTCTCAGCAGGCAGAACCTGATATCGTGACGTTTAAATTTAAGTTAGAACATCTCCGCGCCCTGCTTAAGGAGGTGCTAACTACTCTTGACGATTGCGACTCTTTGGTGATTCCAGAGAAATTGTGCAAAATGGACAAATTCCTTGAGGTCCCTGTGCACGCGGAGGCCTTTCCGATACCCAAGAGGGTGGCGGACATAGTGAACAAGGAGTGGGAGAAACCAGGTATACCTTTTGTCCCACCTCCTATATTTAAGAAAATGTTCCCCATTGTCGACCCCAGAAGGGACGCATGGCAAACAGTCCCTAAGGTTGAGGGGGCAGTTTCTACGTTGGCCAAGCGCACAACTATTCCCATTGAGGACAGTTGTGCTTTCAAAGATCCTATGGATAAAAAATTGGAAGGATTGCTTAAAAAGATATTTGTTCAGCAAGGTTTCCTTCTCCAGCCAATTTCGTGCATTATTCCTGTCACAACGGCGGCGTCTTTTTGGTTCGAGGAACTAGAAAATTCGCTTAATAAGGAGACTCCATATGAGGAAGTCATGGACAGAATTCACACATTAAAGTTGGCTAATTCCTTTATTTTAGATGCCGCTTTGCAGTTGGCAAAATTAGCGGCGAAAAATTCAGGTTTTGCAATTGTGGCGCGCAGAGCGCTTTGGCTAAAATCTTGGTCGGCGGATGTGTCGTCCAAGACAAAACTGCTTAATATTCCTTTCAAAGGTAAGACCCTTTTTGGGCCAGAATTGAAGGAGATTATTTCAGACATCACTGGGGGGAAGGGCCATGCCCTCCCACAGGATAGGCCTTTCAAGGCTAAGAACAAATCTAATTTTCGCTCCTTTCGCAATTTAAGGAACGGACCGTCTCCTAACTCTGCAGCCTCTAGACAAGAGGGTAACTCTTCCCAGCCTAAACCAGCATGGAAGGGCTGGAACAAGGGTAAGCAGGCCAAGAAGCCTGCTGCTGCTACCAAGACAGCATGAAGGGGTAGCCCCTGATCCGGGACCGGATCTAGTAGGGGGCAGACTTTCTCTCTTTGCTCAGGCTTGGGCAAGAGATGTTCCGGATCCCTGGGCACTAGAAATAGTCTCTCAGGGGTATCTTCTAGAGTTCAAGGAACTTCCTCCAAGGGGAAGGTTCCACATGTCTCGCTTATCTTCAGACCAGATAAAGAGACAGGCATTCTTACTTTGCGTAAGAGACCTATTAAAGATGGGAGTGATACACCCAGTTCCGTCAGCGGAACAAGGTATGGGGTTTTACTCAAACCTGTTTGTAGTTCCCAAAAAAGAGGGAACTTTCAGGCCTATTCTGGATTTAAAAATTCTAAACAAATTCTTCAGAGTTCCATCATTCAAAATGGAAACTATTTGAATGATTTTACCAACAATCCAGGAGGGTCAATACATGACTACCGTGGACTTAAAGGATGCGTACCTACATATTCCTATCCACAAAGATCATCACCAGTTCCTAAGGTTCGCCTTTCTGGACAAACATTACCAGTTCGTGGCTCTTCCGTTCGGTTTAGCCACTGCTCCCAGAATTTTCACAAAGGTGCTAGGATCCCTGCTAGCGGTTCTAAGACCGAGGGGAATTGCGGTGGCACCTTACTTAGACGACATCCTAATTCAAGCGTCGTCCCTTTCCAGATCAAGGGCTCATACAGACATTGTATTAGCCTTTCTCAGGTCTCACGGGTGGAAGGTGAACGAAGAAAAGAGTTCCCTGTCCCAGTCTACAAGGGTTCCCTTTCTGGGAACAATAATAGATTCTGTAGAAATGAAGATCTTTCTGACAGAGGTCAGAAAATTAAAGCTTCTAAACGCTTGTCAAGTTCTTCAATCTATCCTTCAGCCTTCCATAGCTCAGTGCATGGAAGTAATAGGGCTAATGGTTGCAGCAATGGACGTGGTTCCTTTTGCTCAAATTCATCTAAGACCTTTGCAACTGTGCATGCTCAGACAGTGGAATGGGGATTATGCAGACTTGTCTCCCCAGATTCAAGTAGACAAGGTAACCAGAGACTTGCTCCGCTGGTGGTTGATTCAGGATCACCTGTCTCAGGGAATGAGTTTCCGCAGACCAGAGTGGGTCATCGTCACGACCGACGCCAGTCTCTTAGGCTGGGGTGCGGTCTGGGACTCCCTGAAAGCTCAGGGGCTATGGTCTCGGGAAGAGTCTCTTCTCCCGATAAACATTCTGGAACTGAGAGCGATATTCAATGCGCTCCTGGCCTGGCCTCACCTAGCGAAGGCCAGGTTCATAAGATTTCAGTCGGACAACATGACGACTGTAGCGTATATCAATCATCGGGGGAACAAAGAGTTCCTTGGCGATGACAGAGGTATACAAGATCATCAAATGGGCGGAGGATCACTCCTGCCACCTATCTGCAATCCACATCCCAGGAGTAGACAACTGGGAGGCGGATTATTTGAGTCGTCAGACTTTCCATCCGGGGGAGTGGGAACTCCACCCGGAGGTTTTTGCCCAGTTAACTCAACTATGGGGCATTCCGGATATGGATCTGATGGCGTCTCGTCAGAACTTCAAAGTTCCTCGATACGGGTCCAGATCCAGGGACCCCAGGGCGACACTAGTGGATGCATTGGTGGCGCCTTGGTCGTTCAATCTAGCTTATGTGTTTCCACCATTCCCTCTCCTTCCCAGGCTGGTAGCCAGGATCAAACAGGAGAAGGCTTCGGTGATCCTAATAGCTCCTGCGTGGCCACGCAGGACTTGGTATGCAGACCTGGTGAATATGTCATCGGCTCCACCATGGAAGCTACCTTTGAGGCAGGATCTTCTAGTACAAGGTCCATTCGAACATCCAAATCTAGTCTCTCTGCAACTGACTGCTTGGAAATTGAACGCTTGATTCTATCTAAGCGTGGGTTTTCAGATTCAGTTATAGATACACTGGTTCAAGCCAGAAAACCTGTGACTAGGAAAATTTACCATAAGATATGGCAAAAATATATCTGTTGGTGCGAATCCAAGGGATTCTCCTGGAGTAAAATTAAAATTTCTAGTATACTTTCCTTTTTCCAAGAAGGTTTGGATAAAGGTTTGTCAGCTAGTTCTCTAAAAGGACAGATATCTGCTCTGTCTGTTTTGTTGCACAAACGTCTGGCAGCCGTGCCAGATGTACAGGCGTTTGTACAGGCGTTGGTCAGAATCAAGCCTGTCTACAGACCTATGACTCCTCCATGGAGTCTAAACTTAGTTCTTTCAGTTCTTCAAGGGGTTCCGTTTGAACCCTTACATTCCATAGATATTAAGTTACTATCTTGGAAAGTTCTGTTTTTGGTTGCTATTTCTTCTGCCAGAAGAGTTTCTGAATTGTCTGCTTTGCAGTGTACTTCACCCTATCTGGTATTCCATACTGATAAGGTAGTTTCTCCAACATAGGTGTGTCCGGTCCACGGCGTCATCCTTACTTGTGGGATATTCTCTTCCCCAACAGGAAATGGCAAAGAGCCCAGCAAAGCTGGTCACATGATCCCTCCTAGGCTCCGCCTACCCCAGTCATTCTCTTTGCCGTTGTACAGGCAACATCTCCACGGAGATGGCTTAGAGTTTTTTAGTGTTTAACTGTAGTTTTTATTATTCAATCAAGAGTTTGTTATTTTAAAATAGTGCTGGTATGTACTATTTACTCAGAAACAGAAAAGAGATGAAGATTTCTGTTTGTATGAGGAAAATGATTTTAGCACCGTAACTAAAATCCATGGCTGTTCCACACAGGACTGTTGAGAGCAATTAACTTCAGTTGGGGGAACAGTGTGCAGTCTCTTGCTGCTTGAGGTATGACACATTCTAACAAGACGATGTAATGCTGGAAGCTGTCATTTTTCCCTATGGGATCCGGTAAGCCATGTTTATTACGATGGTAAATAAGGGCTTCACAAGGGCTTATTAAGATTGTAGACTTTTCTGGGCTAAATCGATTCAGTTTTAAAACATATTTAGCTTTGAGGAATCATTTTATCTGGGTTTATTGATATTATAATATCGGCAGGCACTGTATTAGACACCTTATTTCTCTGGGGCTTTCCCAAAGCATAAGCAGAGCCTCATTTTCGCGCCGGTGTGGCGCACTTGTTTTTGAGAGGCATGGCATGCAGTCGCATGTGAGAGGAGCTCTGATACTTAGAAAAGACTTTCTGAAGGCGTCATTTGGTATCGTATTCCCCTTTGGGCTTGGTTGGGTCTCAGCAAAGCAGATACCAGGGACTGTAAAGGGGTTAAAGTGTTAAAACGGCTCCGGTTCCGTTATTTTAAGGGTTAAAGCTTCCAAATTTGGTGTGCAATACTTTTAAGGCTTTAAGACACTGTGGTGAAAATTTGGTGAATTTTGTACAATTCCTTCATGTTTTTTCGCAATTGCAGTAATAAAGTGTGTTCAGTTTAAAATTTAAAGTGACAGTAACGGTTTTATTTTAAAACGTTTTTTGTACTTTATTATCAAGTTTATGCCTGTTTAACATGTCTGAACTACCAGATAGACTGTGTTCTGAATGTGGGGAAGCCAGAATTCCTGTTCATTTAAATAAATGTGATTTATGTGATAATGACAATGATGCCCAAGATGATTCCTCAAGTGAGGGGAGTAAGCATGGTACTGCATCATTCCCTCCTTCGTCTACACGAGTCTTGCCCACTCAGGAGACCCCTAGTACATCTAGCGCGCCAATACTGCTTACTATGCAACAATTAACGGCTGTAATGGATAATTCTGTCAAAAACATTTTAGCCAAAATGAACCCTTGTCAGCGTAAGCGTGGCTGCTCTGTTTTAGTTACTGAAGAGCATGACGACGCTGATATTAATATCTCTGAAGGGCCCCTAACTCAATCTGAGGGGGCCAGGGAGGTTTTGTCTGAGGGAGAAATTACTGATTCAGGGAACATTTCTCAACAGGCTGAACCTGATGTAATTGCATTTAAATTTAAGTTGGAACATCTCCGCATTCTGCTTAAGGAGGTATTATCCACTCTGGATGATTGTGAAAAGTTGGTCATCCCAGAGAAACTATGTAAAATGGACAAGTTCCTAGAGGTGCCGGAGCTCCCAGAAGCTTTTCCTATACCCAAGCGGGTGGCGGACATTGTTAATAAAGAATGGGAAAGGCCCGGTATTCCTTTCGTCCCTCCCCCCATTTTTAAAAAATTGTTTCCTATGGTCGACCCCAGAAAGGACTTATGGCAGACAGTCCCCAAGGTCGAGGGAGCGGTTTCTACTTTAAACAAACGCACCACTATACCCATAGAGGATAGTTGTGCTTTCAAAGATCCTATGGATAAAAAATTAGAAGGTTTGCTTAAAAAGATGTTTGTTCAGCAGGGTTACCTTCTACAACCAATTTCATGCATTGTCCCTGTCACTACAGCCGCATGTTTCTGGTTTGATGAACTGATAAAGGCGCTCGATAGTGATTCTCCTCCTTATGAGGAGATTATGGACAGAATCAATGCTCTCAAATTGGCTAATTCTTTCACCCTAGACGCCACTTTGCAATTGGCTAGGTTAGCGGCTAAGAATTCTGGGTTTGCTATTGTGGCGCGCAGAGCGCTTTGGTTGAAATCTTGGTCGGCTGACGCGTCTTCCAAGAACAAGCTACTAAACATTCCTTTCAAGGGGAAAACGCTGTTTGGCCCTGACTTGAAAGAGATTATCTCGGATATCACTGGGGGTAAGGGCCACGCCCTTCCTCAGGATCGGCCTTTCAAGGCGAAAAATAGACCCAATTTTCGTCCCTTTCGTAAAAACGGACCAGCCCAAAGTGCTACGTCCTCTAAGCAAGAGGGTAATACTTCTCAAGCCAAGCCAGCTTGGAGACCAATGCAAGGCTGGAACAAGGGAAAGCAGGCCAAGAAGCCTGCCACTGCTACCAAGACAGCATGAAATATTGGCCCCCGATCCGGGACCGGATCTGGTGGGGGGCAGACTCTCTCTCTTCGCTCAGGCTTGGGCAAGAGATGTTCTGGATCCTTGGGCGCTAGAAATAGTCTCCCAGGGTTATCTTCTGGAATTCAAGGGACTTCCCCCAAGGGGGAGGTTCCACAGGTCTCAGTTGTCTTCAGACCACATAAAAAGACAGGCGTTCTTACATTGTGTAGAAGACCTGTTAAAAATGGGAGTGATTCATCCTGTTCCACTAAGAGAACAAGGGATGGGGTTCTACTCCAATCTGTTCATAGTTCCCAAAAAAGAGGGAACGTTCAGACCAATCTTAGATCTCAAGATCTTAAACAAGTTTCTCAAGGTTCCATCTTTCAAGATGGAAACCATTCGAACTATTCTTCCTTCCATCCAGGAGGGTCAATTCATGACCACGGTGGATTTAAAGGATGCGTATCTACATATTCCTATCCACAAGGAACATCATCGGTTCCTAAGGTTTGCATTCCTGGACAAACATTACCAGTTCGTGGCGCTTCCTTTCGGATTAGCCACTGCTCCAAGGATTTTCACAAAGGTACTAGGCTCCCTTCTAGCGGTGCTAAGACCAAGGGGCATTGCAGTAGTACCTTACCTGGACGACATTCTGATTCAAGCGTCGTCCCTTCCTCAAGCAAAGGCTCACACGGACATTGTCCTGGCCTTTCTCAGATCTCACGGCTGGAAAGTGAACGTGGAAAAGAGTTCTCTATCCCCGTCAACAAGGGTTCCCTTCTTGGGAACAATTATAGACTCTTTAGAAATGAGGATCTTTCTAACAGAGGCCAGAAAAACAAAACTTCTAGACTCTTGTCGGATACTTCATTCCGTTCCTCTTCCTTCCATAGCTCAGTGCATGGAAGTGATCGGGTTGATGGTAGCGGCGATGGACATAGTTCCTTTTGCGCGCATTCATCTAAGACCATTACAACTGTGCATGCTCAGTCAGTGGAATGGGGACTATACAGACTTGTCTCCGAAGATACAAGTAAATCAGAGGACCAGAGACTCACTCCGTTGGTGGCTGTCCCTGGTCAATCTGTCTCAAGGGATGACGTTCCGCAGACCAGAGTGGGTCATTGTCACGACCGACGCCAGTCTGATGGGCTGGGGCGCGGTCTGGGGATCCCTGAAAGCTCAGGGTCTTTGGTCTCGGGAAGAATCTCTTCTACCGATAAATATTCTGGAACTGAGAGCGATATTCAATGCTCTCAAGGCCTGGCCTCGGCTAGCGAGGACCAAGTTCATACGGTTTCAATCAGACAACATGACAACTGTTGCGTACATCAACCATCAGGGGGGAACAAGGAGTTCCCTAGCGATGGAAGAAGTGACCAAAATCATTCTATGGGCGGAGTCTCACTCCTGCCACCTGTCTGCTATCCACATCCCAGGAGTGGAAAATTGGGAAGCGGATTTTCTGAGTCGTCAGACATTGCATCCGGGGGAGTGGGAACTCCATCCGGAAATCTTTGCCCAAGTCACTCACCTGTGGGGCATTCCAGACATGGATCTGATGGCCTCTCGTCAGAACTTCAAAGTTCCTTGCTACGGGGCCAGATCCAGGGATCCCAAGGCGGCTCTAGTGGATGCACTAGTAGCACCTTGGACCTTCAAACTAGCTTATGTGTTCCCGCCATTTCCTCTCATCCCCAGGCTGGTAGCCAGGATCAATCAGGAGAGGGCGTCGGTGATCTTGATAGCTCCTGCGTGGCCACGCAGGACTTGGTATGCAGATCTGGTGAATATGTCATCGGCTCCACCTTGGAAGCTACCTTTGAGACGAGACCTTCTTGTTCAGGGTCCGTTCGAACATCCGAATCTGGTTTCACTCCAGCTGACTGCTTGGAGATTGAACGCTTGATTTTATCGAAGCGAGGATTCTCAGATTCTGTTATCGATACTCTTGTTCAGGCCAGAAAGCCTGTAACTAGAAAGATTTACCACAAAATTTGGAAAAAATATATCTGTTGGTGTGAATCTAAAGGATTCCCTTGGGACAAGGTTAAGATTCCTAGGATTCTATCCTTCCTTCAAGAAGGATTGGAAAAAGGATTATCTGCTAGTTCCCTGAAGGGACAGATTTCTGCCTTGTCGGTATTACTTCACAAAAAGCTGGCAGCTGTGCCAGATGTTCAAGCCTTTGTTCAGGCTCTGGTTAGAATCAAGCCTGTTTACAAACCTTTGACTCCTCCTTGGAGTCTCAATTTAGTTCTTTCAGTTCTTCAGGGGGTTCCGTTTGAACCCTTACATTCCGTTGATATTAAGTTATTATCTTGGAAAGTTTTGTTTTTAGTTGCGATTTCTTCTGCTAGAAGAGTCTCAGAATTATCTGCTCTGCAGTGTTCTCCTCCTTATCTGGTGTTTCATGCAGATAAGGTGGTTTTACGTACTAAACCTGGTTTTCTTCCAAAAGTTGTTTCTAACAAAAACATTAACCAGGAGATTATCGTACCTTCTCTGTGTCCAAAACCAGTTTCAAAGAAGGAACGTTTGTTGCACAATTTGGATGTTGTTCGCGCTCTAAAATTCTATTTTGATGCTACAAAGGATTTTAGACAAACATCTTCCTTGTTTGTTGTTTATTCAGGTAAAAGGAGAGGTCAAAAAGCAACTTCTACCTCTCTCTCTTTTTGGATTAAAAGCATCATCAGATTGGCTTACGAGACTGCCGGACGGCAGCCTCCCGAAAGAATCACAGCTCATTCCACTAGGGCTGTGGCTTCCACATGGGCCTTCAAGAACGAGGCTTCTGTTGATCAGATATGTAGGGCAGCGACTTGGTCTTCACTGCACACTTTTACCAAATTTTACAAGTTTGATACTTTTGCTTCTTCTGAGGCTATTTTTGGGAGAAAGGTTTTGCAAGCCGTGGTGCCTTCCATTTAGGTGACCTGATTTGCTCCCTCCCTTCATCCGTGTCCTAAAGCTTTGGTATTGGTTCCCACAAGTAAGGATGACGCCGTGGACCGGACACACCTATGTTGGAGAAAACAGAATTTATGTTTACCTGATAAATTTCTTTCTCCAACGGTGTGTCCGGTCCACGGCCCGCCCTGGTTTTTTAATCAGGTCTGATAATTTATTTTCTTTAACTACAGTCACCACGGTACCATATGGTTTCTCCTATGCAAATATTCCTCCTTAACGTCGGTCGAATGACTGGGGTAGGCGGAGCCTAGGAGGGATCATGTGACCAGCTTTGCTGGGCTCTTTGCCATTTCCTGTTGGGGAAGAGAATATCCCACAAGTAAGGATGACGCCGTGGACCGGACACACCGTTGGAGAAAGAAATTTATCAGGTAAACATAAATTCTGTTTTTACGTACCAAGCCTGGTTTTCTTCCAAAAGTGGTTTCCAACAGGAATATTAACCTGGACATAGTCGTTACTTCTCTGTGTCCGAATCCAGTTTCGAAGAAGGAACGTTTGTTACACAACCTAGATGTGGTCCGTGCTTTAAAATTCTATTTAGAAGCAACAAAGGATTTCAGACAGACATCATCCTTGTTTGTCGTTTATTCTGGTAAGAGGAGAGGGCAGAAAGCTACTGCTACCTTTCTTTCCTTTTGGCTGAAAAGCATCATCCGATTGGCTTATGAGACTGCCGGACGGCAACCTCCTGAACGAATTACAGCTCACTCTACTAGAGCTGTGGCTTCCACATGGGCCTTCAAGAACGAGGCTTCTGTTGAACAGATCTGTAAGGCAGCGACTTGGTCTTCTCTGCATACTTTTGCCAAATTTTACAAATTCGATACTTATTCTTCTTCGGAGGCTGTTTTTGGGAGAAAGGTTTTGCAAGCCGTGGTGCCTTCCGTTTAGGTAACCTGACTTGCTCCCTCCCTTCATCCGTGTCCTAAAGCTTTGGTATTGGTTCCCACAAGTAAGGATGAAGCCTTGGACCGGACACACCAATGTAGGAGAAAACAGAATTTATGTGTACCTGATAAATTTCTTTCTCCTACGGTGTGTCCGGTCCACAGCCCGCCCTGGCTTTTAGTCAGGTTTAAATTTTTTTATTTCTGTACACTACAGTCACCACGGCACCCTATAGTTTCTCCTTTTTCTCCTAACCGTCGGTCGAATGACTGGGGGGCGGAGCCAGAGGGGGGGCTATATGGACAGCTTTTGCTGTGTGCTCTCTTTGCCATTTCCTGTAGGGGAAGAGAATATCCCACAAGTAAGGATGAAGCCGTGGACCGGACACACCGTAGGAGAAAGAAATTTATCAAGTAAACATAAATTCTGTTTTTTTTTCACATTTATTTTAATAATAAACTTAATGATTTTATATGTAATATGTGTGTGTGTGTGTATGTATATGTATGTATGTATATATATATATATATATATATATATATATAAAACATACAAGAATCAAGTAGCGCACAAACTCCGTATGAAGAGCTCCAAAGCAACATATGAAGAGAGTCGTTCTATAAAGAAGCTCCAAGCGACAATTGTAAAAAATCCAAGCTTTATTCCAAAAGTTAAAGACATTGTGAAAAACATCCAAAATAGAAAAAGTCAGCAATGACATGATCAATCAGGTAGATGAACTGATCTCCATGCAGACACGTTTTGTGCGCATGCGCACTTGTTCACTGCTTACCTGGAGATCAGCTCATACACATTTTAAGGCTGTATTAATTATGGTAATCCTTAAATCGCAACCTGATTGGACACTGACATCAGAGCGAACACTTCCCTCTATGGTGCATAGTGAAAGCACTTGAGGTCTAATTAGAACATGCTAAAAAAATATATAGCATAATATAATCTATTGACACTTAAGCAATATGTAATGCAGACTAGACATTTTTCACAATATTAGGAATTGCAGTAACATATCACATTTCAACAATTTTTTTTTTATCTAAAGCAATTAGTGTATGTTCCGGATTTATAAAAGCCAATATGTTACGCTGCTTAAATATTGGCGAGATTACTTTCTTCTATAAGATACGACGAGTCCACGGATTCATCCTTTACTTGTGGGATATTATCCTCCTGCTAACAGGAAGTGGCAAAGAGCACCACAGCAGAGCTGTCTATATAGCTCCTCCCTTGACTCCACCCCCAGTCATTCTCTTTGCCTACTCTAAGTAATAGAAAGGGTAAAGTGAAAAAGGTGATAAAATGTTAGTTTTATTTTCTTCAAGCAAGAGTTTTTTTTATTTTAAATGGTACCGGTGTGTACTATTTTCCCTCGGGCAGCAGATGGATGAAGACTTCTGCCTGGAGGCTGATGATCTTAGCAGTTGTTACTAAGATCCAGAGCAGTTCCCACAGAATGGCTGAGGAGTACTTAAGAAACTTTAATGTGAGGAACGTTTTTCATGCTATAAGCAGTGAGGTATGTTCAGTCATTTTTTTCTGGAGAGACTGTGTTATTTCAGAATTGGCTGACAGTATCCCCATGAGGGAGAGGGTAAGCAGTAATCCTAAAGTATAAAGAGTGGTATTACTGAGCTTGCATATATGGGCTATAAAAAAATGGTTGACACTGATGTTTGAATGTTTGTCAACATTCATATGTTGGGAGTGCAGTTAACGTTTTTAAAGGAGACGTATTTATGCTTTATTAAGAGGGTACACATGGCTTCATTTCTGGGTTTCTGAACCCACATGGCTAGGTTTTTAGACCACTCTGGTGCGGTCAATTTGGGCTGTAAGACATCGAGGGAGATGGGCGGGGCCTATTTTTGCGCCTCAGTTGTTTTTATCAAGCAAGCAAGCTCCTGATCCGGTGGGCCTTTGTGAGCTGTATTGGGCCAAAACGAAGGTTTATCCCGGTTTTACAGACCCCTGAGGGCAAGTAGGCGCCACAGAAGGGCTGTGGCGAGGTGCAGGAGGTGCTTTTTGTTGAAATAAACGTATTTGTAATTTTCCGTTTTTTTCCTGTAAGGGTTAAGTATTCCTTTCCTTGTGGGGCAAACTTAGTTGCAATATTGGAATGCTTTTACCATAAAATTGGGCCAATTTTATTGTTTTTAAGCAGTTTTGGAAAAATTGTATGCTTTTTTTCTCTTAAAGGCGCAGTACCGTTTTTTAAGATTGTTATTTTTTCACTAAATAAAGTATTTTTGAGCCTGTTTGTGGTCATTACTAGCCTGTTGAACATGTCTGACATTGAGGAAAACCAATGTTCCATGTGTTTAGAAGCCATTGTGGAACCCCCACTTAAAATGTGTCCCTCATGTACTGAAAGGGCCTTACATTGCAAAGAACATATTTTAGCTGATAAAAGTATGTCGCAGGATGATTCTCAGTCAGAAGAGAATCAGGTTTTGCCATCTACTTCTCCCCAAGTGTCACAACGTTTAAAGCCCGCACAAGCGGAGCCAAGTACCTCTAGTGCGTCTAATTCTTTCACCCTGCAAGATATAGCCGCAGTTATGTCTACTACCCTCACAGAGGTATTATCTAAACTGCCTGGTTTGCAGGGGAAGCGCAGTAGGTCTGGTATGAGAGTAAATGCTGAGCCCTCTGACGCTTTATTAGCCATCTCCGATGTACCCTCACAATGCTCTGAATTGGGGGTAAGGGAATTGCTGTCTGAGGGAGAGCTTTCTGATTCAAGAAAGATGTTCCCTCAAACAGACTCAGATATGACGGCTTTTAAGTTTAAGCTTGAACACCTCCGCTTGTTGCTCAGGGAGGTTTTAGCGACTCTGGATGACTGTGACCCTATTGAGATTCCTCCAGAGAAATTGTGTAAAATGGATAGATATCTAGAGGTTCCTTCTTACACTAATGTTTTTCCGGTCCCTAAGAGGATTTCGGACATTGTTACTAAGGAGTGGGATACACCAGATATTCCGTTCTCTCCCCCTCTAACTTTTAAGAAAATGTTTCCCATATCTGACACCATTCGGGATTCGTGGCAGATGGTCCCTAAGGTGGAGGGAGCTATTTCTACCCTGGCTAAGCGTACAACTATACCTATTGAGAATAGTTGTGCTTTTAAAGATCCTATGGATAAAAAATTAGAGGGTCTTCTAAAGAAAATATTTATTTATCAGGGTTTTCTTCTGCAACCTATAGCGTGCATTGTTCCTGCAACTACTGCAGCTGCTTTTTGGTTCGAGGCTCTAGAGGAGTCTCTTAAGGTTGAGACCCCATTACAGGATATTCTGGATAGAATTAGGGCTCTCAAGCTAGCTAATTCTTTTATTACAGATGCCGCTTTTCAACTAACTAAATTAGTGGCAAAGAATTCAGGTTTTGCCATTTTAGCGCGTAGAGCGTTATGGCTTAAGTCCTGGTCTGCTGATGTGTCATCAAAATCTAAGCTTTTAGCTATTCTTTTCAAGGGTAAGGCCCTATTCGGGCCTGAACTGAAAGAGATCATTTCCGACATCACTGGAGGAAAAGGCCATGCCCTTCCTCAAGATAAGACAAATAAGATGAGGACCAAACAAAATAATTTTTGTTCCTTTCGAAACTTCAAAGGTGGTCCCCCTACCTCCTCCCCTGCCACAAAGCAGGAGGGGAATTTTGCTCAATCCAAGTCTGTCGCTAGACCTAACCAGACCTGGAATAAAGGTAAACAGGCCAAGAAGCCCGCTGCTGCTACCAAGACAGCATGAAGGGGCAGCCCCCGATCCGGGACCGGATCTAGTAGGAGGCAGACTTTCTCTCTTCGCTCAGGTTTGGGCAAGAGACGTTCAGGATTCCTGGGCATTAGAAATTGTTACCCAGGGGTATCTTCTAGAATTCAAAGATTCTCCTCCAAGGGTGAGATTTCTTCTTTCACGATTGTCTGTAAACCAGACAAAAAGAGAGGCGTTCTTATGCTGTGTATAAGACCTATATACTATGGGTGTAACCCGCCCAGTTCCAAAAGCAGAACAGGGGCAGGGGTTTTACTCCAATCTGTTTGTGGTTCCCAAAAAAGAGGGAACCTTCAGACAGATTTTAGATCTCAAGATCCTAAACAAATTCCTCAGAGTCCCATCCTTCAAGATGGAGACAATTCAGACTATTTTACCAATGATACAGGAGGGTCAATATATGACCACCGTGGATTTGAAGGATGTGTATCTTCACATTCCTATCCACAAAGATTATCACCAGTTCTTCAGGTTCATCTTCCTGGACAAACAATACCAGTTTATGGCTCTTCCATTTGGGTTGGCCACAGCTCCCAGAATTTTCACAAATGTGCTAGGGTCCCTTCTGGCGGTTCTAAGGCCGCGGGGCATAGCAGTGGCGCCTTATCTGGACGATATCTTAATTCAGGCGTCAACTTACCAACTAGCCAAATCTCACACGGACATCGTGTTGGCTTTTCTAAGATCTCACGGGTGGAAGGTGAACGTAAAAAAGAGTTCACTTATCCCTCTCACAAGGGTTCCATTCCTGGGTACTCTGATAGATTCGGTAAACATGAAGATTTTTCTGACGGAGGCCAGAAAATCAAAGATTTTAAACACCTGCTGAGCACTTCATTCCATTCCTCGGCCGTCAGTGGCTCAGTGTATGGAGGTAATTGGACTAATGGTAGCGGCAATGGACATAGTTCCGTTTGCTCGCTGGCATCTCAGACCACTGCAACTATGCATGCTCAAACAGTGGAATGGGGATTATGCAAATTTATCTCCTCAGATAAATCTGGATCAAGAGACCAGAGACTCTCTTCTCTTTCAGGGAATTCCCTGAAAGCACAGGGTGTGTGGACTCAGGAGGAGGCTCTCCTTCCAATAAATATTCTAGAACTGAGAGCGATGTTCAACGCGCTTCAGACGTGGCCTCAGCTGGCTTCGGCCAGATTCATAAGATTCCAGTCGGACAATATCACAACTGTAACATATATTAGTCATCAAAGGGGAACAAAGAGTTCTCTAGCGATGATAGAGGTTTCCAAAATAATTTGATGGGCAGAGACTCACTCTTGCCATCTATCAGCAATCTATATCCCAGGAGTGGAGAACTGGGAAGCGGATTTTCTAAGTCGTCAGACTTTTCATCCGGGGGAGTGGGAGCTCCATCCGGAGGTGTTTGCACAATTGATTCATCAATGGGGCACACCAGAAGTGGATCTTATGGCATCTCGTCAGAATGCCAAACTTCCTTGTTACGGGTCCAGATCAAGTGATCCCCAAGCAGTACTGATAGATGCTCTAGCAGTACCCTGGTCGTTCAACCTGGCCTGTTACTAGGAAAATTTACCATAAAATATGGAGTAAATATCTTTATTGGTTCGAATCCAAAGGCTACTCATGGAGTAAGATCAGGATTCCTAGGATTTTGTCCTTTCTCCAAGAAGGATTGGAGAAGGGGTTATCAGCTAGTTCTTAAAGGGACAAATATCTGCTGTATCAATTTTACTGCACAATCGTCTGGCAGATGTTCCAGACGTTCAGTCGTTTTGTCAGGCTTTGGTTAGAATTAAACCTGTGTTTAAACCTATTGCTCCGCCATGGAGTTTGAATTTAGTTCTTAAAGTTCTTCAAGGGATTCCGTTTGAACATATGCATTCCATAGATATTAAGCTTTTATCTTGGAAAGTTCTGTTTTTAGTTGCTATCTCTTCGGCTTGAAAAGTATCTGAACTATCTGCATTGCAATATGACTCGCCTTATCTTGTTTTCCATTCTGATAAGGTGGTTTTGCGTACCAAACCTGGATTCCTTCCTAAGGTTGTTACTAATAAGAATATTAATCAGGAAATTGTGTCCTAATCCTTCTTCTAAGAAGGAGCGTCTGTTACACAACTTGGACGTGGTTCCTGCTTTGAAGTTTTACTTGCAAGCGACCAAAGATTTCCGTCAAACATCTTCTCTGTTTGTTGTCTATTCTGGAAGACGTAGAGGTCAAAAGGCTACGGCTACCTCTCTTTCTTTTTGGCTGTAAAGCATCATCCGTTTGGCATACGAGACTGCTGGACAGCAGCCTCCTGAAAGGATTACAGCTCACTCTACTAGAGCGGTGGCTTCCACATGGGCTTTTAAAAACGATGCTTCTGTTGAACAGATTTGTAAGGCTGCGACTTGGTCTTCACTTCATATTTTTTCCAAATTTTCCAAATTTGATACTTTTGCCTCTTCGGAGGCTATTTTTGGGAGAAAAGTTCTTCAAGCAGTGGTGCCTTCTGTTTAGGCATTTGTCTTGTCCCTCCCGTTCATCCGTGTCCTGTAGCTTTGGTATTGTATCCCAAAAGTAAAGGATGAATCCGTGGACTCGTCGTATCTTATAGAAGAAAAGTAAATTTATGCTTACCTGATAAATTGATTTCTTCTATGATACGACGAATCCACGGCCCGCCCTGTCAATTTAAGACAGATTATATTTTTTGATTTAAAACTTCAGTCACCTCTGCACCTTTTAGTTTCTCCTTTTTCTTCCTATACCTTCGGTCGAATGACTGGGGGGTGGAGTCAAGGGAGGAGCTATATAGACATCTCTGCTGTGGTGCTCTTTGCCACTTCCTGTTAGCAGGAGGATAATATCCCACAAGTAAAGGATGAATCCGTGGACTCGTCGTATCATAGAAGAAATCAATTTATCAGGTAAGCATAAATTTACTTTTTATGTGCATAGCATGTTGCTCTTATAAGGACTTACACCTAGATTTAGAGTTTTGTGTTAGAAGGGGTGCGTTAGCTACGCGTGTTTTTTTCCCCCCACACCTTTTAAACAACGCTGTTATTTAGAGTTCTCTGAAGGGCTGCGTTAGGCACCAAAAAGGGAGCGTAGAGCATAATTTTCCGCCACTGCAACTCTAAATACCAGAGTTGCTTACGGACGCGGCCAGCTTCAAAAACGTGCTCGTGCACGATATCCCCATAGGAAACAATGGGGCAGTTTGAGCTGAAAAAAAACCTAACACCTGCAAAAAAGCAGCGTTCAGCTCCTAACGCAGCCCCATTGTTTCCTATGGGGAAACACTTCCTAAATCTGCACCTAACACCCTAACATGAACCCCGAGTCTAAACACCCCTAACCTTACACTTATTAACCCCTAATCTGCCGCCCCCACTATCGCTGACCCCTGCATATTATTATTATTATTAACCCCTAATCTGACCCTCCGTACATCGCCGCAACCTACATTATAGCTATGTACCCCTAACATCGCCGACCCCTATATTATATTTATTTACCCCTAATCTGCTCCCCCCCCAACGTCGCCGCTACCTAACTACACTTATTAACCCCTAATCTGCCGACCGAACCTCGCCGCTACTCTAATAAATGTATTAACCCCTAAAGTTAAGTCTAACCCTAACACCCCCTAAGTCAAATATAATTTAAATCTAACAAAATAAATTAACTCTTATTAAATAAATTAATTCTATTTAAAGCTAAATACTTACCTGTAAAATAAACCCTAATATAACTACAATATAAATAATAATTATATTGTAGCTATGTTAGCATTTATATTTATTTTACAGGCAACTTTGTATTTATTTTAACTAGGTACAATAGCTATTAAATAGTTATTAACTATTTAATAGCTACCTAGTTAAAATAATTACAAAATTACCTGTAAAATAAATCCTAATCTAAGTTACAATTAAACCTAACACTACACTATCAATAAATTAATTAACTAAACTATCTACAATTATCTACAATTAAATCAACTAAACTAAATTACAAAAAAAAACAAAAAAACACTAAATTACAAAAAATAAAAAAGAAAACAAATAAGATAAGGACCAAACAAAATAATTTTCGTTCCTTTCGGAACTTCAAAGGTCCCGCTTCAGCTTCCCCTACAGCAATGCAAGAGGGGAATTCTGTCCAATCCAAGTCAGTCTGGAGACCTAACCAGGCTTGGAACAAAGGTAAACAGGCCAAGAAGCCTGCTGCTGCCTCTAAGACAGCATGAAGGGGTAGCCCCCGATCCGGGACCGGATCTAGTAGGGGGCAGACTCTCTATCTTCGCTCAGGCTTGGGCAAGAGATGTTCACGATTCCTGGGCTTTAGAAATTGTGTCCCAAGGATATCTTCTGGACTTCAAAGACTCCCCCCCAAGGGGGAGATTTCACATTTCTCAATTGTCTGCAAACCAGACAAAGAGAGAGGCGTTCTTACGCTGTGTAGAAGACCTACATACCATGGGAGTGATCCGCCCAGTTCCAAGAGCGGAACAAGGGCTAGATTTTTACTCCAACCTGTTTGGGGTTCCCAAAAAAGAGGGAACTTTCAGACCGATCTTGGATCTCAAAATTCTAAACAAATTCCTCAGAGTACAATCTTTCAAGATGTAGACTATTCGGACTATTCTTCCTCTGATCCAGGAGGGTCAATATATGACTACCGTGGATTTAAAGGATGCGTATCTACACATCCCTATTCAAAGAGATCATCATCAATTCCTCAGATTCGCCTTTCTGGACAGGCATTACCAGTTTGTGACCCTTCCTTTCGGGTTGGCCACGGCTCCCAGAATTTTCACAAAGGTGCTAGGGTCCCTTTTGGCGGTTCTAAGACCGCGGGGTATAGCAGTGGCGCCTTATCTAGACGACATCTTAATTCAGGCGTCGACTTTCCAGCTAGCCAAGTCTCACACGGACATCGTGCTGGCTTTTCTGAGATCTCACGGATGGAAGGTGAACATAAAAAAGAGTTCTCTCGTCCCTCTCACAAGAGTTTCCTTCCTAGGAACTCTGATAGACTCGGTAGAAATGAAAATATTTCTGACGGAGGTCAGAAAATCAAAACTTTTAATCACTTGCCGAGCTCTTCATTCCATTCTTCGACCATCAGTGGCTCAGTGTATGGAGGTAATCGGACTCATGGTAGCGGCAATGGACATAGTTCCTTATGCCGCCTACACCTCAGACCACTGCAACTATGCATGCTCAAACAGTGGAATGGGGATTATGCAGATTTATCTCCTCAACTGCATCTGGACCAAGAGACCAGAGATTCTCTTCTCTGGTGGTTGTCTCAGGACCACCTGTCTCAGGGAATGTGTTTCCGCAGGCCAGAGTGGCTCATAGCAACGACAGATGCCAGCCTGCTAGGCTGGGGTGCAGTCTTTAAATCCCTGAAAGCACAGGGCTTATGGTCTCGGGAGGAATCTCTCCTCTCGATAAACATTCTAGAACTGAGGGCGATATTCAATGCACTTCAGGCATGGCCTTAGCTAGCTGCGGCCAAATTCATCAGATTTCAGTCGGACAACATCACGACTGTAGCCTATATCAATCATCAAGGAGGAACACGGAGTTCTCTAGCGATGATGGAGGTAACCAAAATAATCTGATGGGCAGAGGATCACTCTTGCCATCTCTCAGCAATCCATATCCCAGGGGTAGAGAACTGGGAGGCGGATTTCCTAAGTCGTCAGACTTTTCATCCAGGGGAGTGGGAGCTCCATCCGGAGGTATTTGCCCAGCCGACTCAGCTATGGGGCACACCAGAATTGGATCTGATGGCGTCCCAACAGAATGCCAAACTTCCTTGTTACGGGTCCAGGTCCCGGGATCCCCAGGCGGTACTGATAGATGCTCTAGCAGTGCCCTGGTCCTTCAATCTGACTTATGTATTTCCACCGTTTCCTCTCCTCCCACGTCTGTTTGCCAGAATCAAGCAGGAGAGAGCTTCAGTGATTCTGATAGCGCATGCGTGGCCACGCAGGACTTGGTATGCAGACCTGGTGGACATGTCATCATGGACTCTGCCAATGAGGCAGGACCTACTAATCCAAGGTCCATTCAAGCATCCAAATCTAACTTCTCTGCGTCTGACTGCTTGGAGATTGAACACCTGATTCTATCAAAGCTTGGTTTCTCTGAGTTGGCACAAGAAGCGACAAGGAGATTTATTAACAGGGGCTATAGTGAGAAAATCTTACAGGAGGCAAAAAGCAGTGTAGATTTAATACCTAGACAAGATTTACTTAAATACAAAAAAGCAGAGAGAAGCATCTTATAACAAAAAGGTCAAATTCATCACAACATATAGTCTAGAGTACAATAAGGTATGTAACATTGTCAGAGATTCTATACCCATCCTTTATTCAGATTCCATTCTGAAAGAGATCCTAAAAGAGGGATGTGATTTTATCTCTAAACAAGGTAAGACATTGGGTAATTTTCTTTCTCCCTCAGATGTAAAATCTAAAAAACCATCAACCTGGCTAAAACAAAGGAAAGGTTTCTTTAAGTGTAGGCGCCCAATTTGTACCACCTGTGAATATGTTAAAGAAGGTGAAGATTTTAAATCTACTGTCACCAACAAAACATATAAGATATACCACTATATCAATTGTTCAACTACTCATGTGGTCTACCTTCTTACATGTAAGATTTGTCATCAACAGTACACAGGGAAAACTAAAAGACCACTGAAAGAGAGATTTTTGGAGCACCTACGCTCTATAGAGGATTAGCATTCAGATACACCGGTATAAAGACATTTTAAAATGTTACATAATGCAGATTCAACAGCTCTGACTATACAGGGAATTGATTTTATTCCCTGTTGGACATGAGGGGGTGACAGAGAGATGCCGCTCGACAAAAGGGATGTCATGTGGATGTTTAATCTACAGACTACCCATCCTCATGGGCTAAACATGAGAAGAGATTTAGATCTGTTCGCCAAATAATAAACACTTTACTAAGGGTTTCTTTCTCAATACGCTTAAACAAGAAATGTTAGAATTGGGATAACTTCATGTACATGTCTCTTGTCAGAGGCTCATTTTTGAAACTTTTTTTCACCATATGAATATAATTAACTATTGAGTGTAGATGAGACTAAAACACTGTATAACTATATTTTCTATAGACACACTTAAAATGCTTAATTAGATTAATAAGGATTTTATAATTAAAATGTATGTTTCTTGTCATAGGCTCATTTGAAACATATCAATATTTGCTCATATTAAGGGTGCATGGTATAATTATATTTCCTATAGACACTTACACTTAAAATGCTTAATTAGATCAATAAGGATTTTATAATTTAATGGTATGTTTCTTGTCATAGGCTCATTTGAAACTTATATCATTATTTGCTCATATTAAAATCATTTTTCAATCTTAAGTATATAATGAGAAGCATTTATTGTTTACCCAAGAAAATATACATGGCTTTTTCTTTATGTCCTCATATCAGGAGTATGCATAAGGTTATATACATCATGTTTCTAAGTTGTATTTAATTATATCATCTATAAGAATTTGCATGTATTTTCACATAAATTTTATGTATATGTAAGAAAGGTTTCTTGTCATAGGCTCCCTTACTATGACCAGCAATTTACAAGTTTATACACATGTAATGTTACTTTAAGATCTGTGAGAATAAAAGGAGAACAGAACAGGTGCATCAATTAGCAGTGATCAAGTGCGTGAAGCACGAAACGTTTGCTGTTTTTTGCACCTGTTCTTTTACTTTTATTTTGCACAACTGTGCTGACCACTTTTTACATATTTTGCATGTTTTTAATCATGTTGAAATAAAGCTGAACTTTTAACTTTTTTCTGGGCTTGGAGCGCTGTTTTCTCTTGTTAAGTGTATCCAGTCCACGGATCATCCATTACTTGTGGGATATATTCCCTTCCCAACAGGAAGTTGCAAGAGGATCACCCACAGCAGAGCTGCTATATAGCTCCTCCCCTCACATGTCATATCCAGTCATTCTCTTGCAACCCTCAACATAGATGGAGGTCGTGAGAGGAGTGTGGTGTTTTATACTTAATTAATTCTTCAATCAAAAGTTTGTTATTTTTAAATGGCACCGGAGTGTGCTGTTTTTTCTCAGGCAGTATTGGAAGAAGAATCTGCCTGCGTTTTCTATGATCTTAGCAGAAGTAACTAAGATCCACTGGCTGTTCTCACACATTCTGAGGAGTGAGGTAACTTCAGAAAGGGAATGGCGTGCGGGGTCTCCTGCAACTAAGGTATGTGCAGTAAAATATTTTTCTAAGGAATGGAATTGACTAAGAAAATACTGCTGATACCGAAGTAATGTAAGTAAAGCCTTAAATGCAGTGAAAAGCGACTGGTATCAGGCTTATTAATGTATGTGCAGTAAAATAATTTTCTAAGGAATGGAATTTGACTAAGAAAATGCTGCTAATACTGATGTAATGTAGTAAAGCCTTAAATGCAGTAGAAGCGACTGGTATCAGGCTTATCAATAGAGATACATACTCTTTAAAAAAGGATGTTTAAAACGTTTGCTGGCATGTTTAATCGTTTTTTTGAGGTACTTTGGTGATAAAACTTATTGGGGCATAATTTTTTCCACATGGCTGACTTATTTTCTGCATAGAAACAGTTAACCGAGGCTTCTCACTGTTGTAATAATGAGTGGGAGGGGCCTATTTTAGCGCTTTTTTGCGCAGTAAAAATTCAGACTCAGTCTTCCTGCTTCTTCCTGCATGATCCAGGACGTCTCTAGAGAGCTTAAGGGACTTCAAAAGTCATTTTGAGGGAGGTAATCAGTCACAGCAGACCTGTGACAGTGTGTTTGACTGTGTTAAAAACGTTTTTTTCTCTATTGATTATCCGTTTTGGGTATTAAGGGGTTAATCATCCATTTGCAAGTGGGTGCAATGCTCTGCTAGCTTAATACATTTACTGTGAAAATTTGGTTGCTATAACTGATTTGGTTCATTGTTATTTCAACTTGAGACAGGTTTTGTGCTTCTTAAAGGCGCAGTAGCGTTTTTTATATTGCTTGTAAACTTATTTTAAAGTGTTTTCCAAGCTTGTTAATCTCATTGCTAGTCTGTTTAAACATGTCTGACACAGATGATTCTGTTTGTTCATTATGTTTGAAGGCCAGTGTGGAGCCCCATAGAAATATGTGTACTAAATGTATTGATTTCACTTTAAATAATAAAGGTCAGTCTTTATCTATAAAAGAATTATCACCAGACAACGAGGGGGAAGTTATGCCGACTAACTCTCCTCACGTGTCAGTACCTTCGCCTCCCGCTCAGGAGGCGCGTGCTAATGTGGCGCCAAGTTCATCAGAGACGCCCATAGCAATTACTTTGCAGGACATGGCTACAATTATGAATAATACCCTGACAGAAGTATTATCTAGATTGCCAGAATTAAGAGGCAAGCGCGATAGCTCTGGGATTAGGACAGAGCGCGCTGGTGCTGTGAGAGTCATGTCCGATACTGCGTCACAGTTTGCAGAACATGAGGACGGAGAGCTTCATTCTGTGGGTGACGGATCTGATCCAGGGAAACCGGATTCAGAGATCTCTAATTTTAAATTTAAGCTTGAGAACCTCCGTGTATTGCTAGGAGAGGTTTTAGCTGCTCTGAATGACTGTAACACAGTTGCAATTCCAGAGAAATTGTGTAGGCTGGATAGATACTATGCGGTGCCGGTGTGTACTGACGTTTTTCCTATACCTAAAAGGCTTACAGAAATTATTAGCAAGGAGTGGGATAGACCCGGTGTGCCCTTTTCCCCACCTCCTATATTTAGGAAAATGTTTCCAATAGACGCCACTACACGGGACTTATGGCAGACGGTCCCTAAGGTGGAGGGAGCAGTTTCTACTTTAGCTAAGCGTACCACTATCCCGGTGGAGGATAGTTGTGCTTTCTTTCATGTAATTAGCAAGAGTCCATGAGCTAGTGACGTATGGGATATACATTCCTACCAGGAGGGGCAAAGTTTCCCAAACCTCAAAATGCCTATAAATACACCCCTCACCACACCCACAAATCAGTTTTACAAACTTTGCCTCCTATGGAGGTGGTGAAGTAAGTTTGTGCTAGATTCTACGTTGATATGCGCTCCGCAGGAGGTTGGAGCCCGGTTTTCCTCTCAGCGTGCAGTGATGTCAGAGGGATGTGAGGAGAGTATTGCCTATTTGAATTCAATGATCTCCTTCTACGGGGTCTATTTCATAGGTTCTCTGTTATCGGTCATAGAGATTCATCTCTTACCGCCCTTTTCAGATCGACGATATACTCTTATATATACCATTACCTCTACTGATTCTCGTTTCAGTACTGGTTTGGCTTTCTACTACGTGTAGATGAGTGTCCTGGGGTAAGTAAGTCTTATTTTCTGTGACACTCTAAGCTATGGTTGGGCACTTTTATATAAAGTTCTAAATATATGTGTTCAAACATTTATTTGCCTTGACTCAGGATGTTCACCGTTCCTTATTTCAGACAGTCAGTTTCATATTTGGGATAATGCATATGAATTAATCATTTTTTCTTACCTTAAAATTGACTTTTTTCCCTGTGGGCTGTTAGGCTCGCGGGGGCTGAAAATGCTTCATTTTATTGCGTCATTCTTGGCGCTGACTTTTTTGGCGCAAATTTTTTTTCTATTTCCGGCGTCATACGTGTCGCCGGAAGTTGCGTAATTTTTTTACGTTTTTTGCGCCAAAAGTGTCGGCGTTCCGGATGTGGCGTCATTTTTGGCGCCAAAAGCATTTAGGCGCCAAATAATGTGGGCGTCTTTTTTGGCGCTAAAAAATATGGGCGTCATTGTCTCCACATTATTTAAGTCTCATTATTTATTGCTTCTGGTTGCTAGAAGCTTGTTTACTGGCATTTTTTCCCATTCCTGAAACTGTCATTTAAGGAATTTGGTCAATTTTGCTTTATATGTTGTTTCTCCAACATAGGTGTGTCCGGTCCACGGCGTCATCCTTACTTGTGGGATATTCTCTTCCCCAACAGGAAATGGCAAAGAGCCCAGCAAAGCTGGTCACATGATCCCTCCTAGGCTCCGCCTACCCCAGTCATTCTCTTTGCCGTTGCACAGGCAACATCTCCACGGAGATGGCTAAGAGTTTTTTTGGTGTTTAAATGTAGTTTTATTCTTCAATCAAGAGTTTGTTATTTTCAAATAGTGCTGGTATGTACTATTTACTCTGAAACAGAAAAGAGATGAAGATTTCTGTTTGAAAGAGGAAAATGATTTTAGCAACCGTTACTAAAATCGATGGCTGTTTCCACACAGGACTGTTGAGATGAATTAACTTCAGTTGGGGGAAACAGTGAGCAGACTTTTGCTGCTTGAGGTATGACACATTTCTAACAAGACTTGGTAATGCTGGAAGCTGTCATTTTCCCTATGGGAACCGGTAAGCCATTTTCTTAGTTTAGTATAAGAATAAAGGGCTTCACAAGGGCTTTAAAGACTGGTAGACATTTTTCTGGGCTAAAACGATTACTTTATAAGTATATTTAATGGATGTTAACTATAAATAGTTCTTTTAATCTGGGGGATGTATTAAAAAAACGACAGGTCTCAATTGTCTTCAAACCAAATAAAAAGACAGGCATTCTTACATTGTGTAGAAGACCTGTTAAGAATGGGAGTGATTCATCCTGTTCCATTAGGAGAACAAGGGATGGGGTTTTACTCCAATCTGTTCATAGTTCCCAAAAAAGAAGGAACATTCAGACCAATTTTAGATCTCAAGATTCTAAACAAATTTCTCAGGGTTCCATCGTTCAAGATGGAAACCATTCGAACAATTCTTCCTACCATCCAGGAAGGTCAATTCATGACCACGGTGGATTTAAAGGATGCGTATCTACATATTCCTATCCACAAGGAACATCATCGGTTCCTAAGGTTCGCCTTTCTGGACAAGCATTACCAGTTTGTGGCACTTCCATTCGGATTAGCCACTGCTCCAAGGATTTTCACAAAGGTACTAGGGTCCCTTCTAGCGGTTCTAAGACCAAGGGGCATTGCAGTAGTACCTTACTTGGACGACATACTGATTCAAGCGTCGTCTCTGTCAAAAGCAAAGGCTCATACGGACATTGTCCTAGTCTTTCTCAGATCTCACGGGTGGAAAGTGAACATAGAAAAAAGTTCTCTGTCCCCGTCAACAAGAGTTCCCTTCTTGGGAACAATAATAGACTCCTTAGAAATGAAGATTTTTCTGACAGAGGCCAGAAAATCAAAACTTCTAAGCTCTTGTCAAGTACTTCATTCTGTTCTTCTTCCTTCCATAGCGCAGTGCATGGAAGTAATAGGTTTGATGGTTGCGGCAATGGACATAGTTCCTTTTGCACGAATTCATCTAAGACCATTACAACTGTGCATGCTCAGACAGTGGAATGGGGATTATACAGACTTGTCTCCAACGATCCAAGTGGATCAAAGAACCAGAGATTCACTCCGTTGGTGGCTGAACCTGGACAACCTGTCACAGGGAATGAGCTTCCGCAGACCAGAGTGGGTCATTGTCACGACCGACGCCAGTCTGGTGGGCTGGGGCGCGGTCTGGGAACCCCTGAAAGCTCAGGGGCTATGGTCCCGGGAAGAATCTCTTCTCCCGATAAACATTCTGGAACTGCGAGCGATATTCAATGCTCTCAAAGCTTGGCCTCAACTAGCAAAGGCCAAATTCATAAGGTTTCAATCAGACAACATGACGACTGTTGCATATATCAACCATCAAGGGGGAACAAGGAGTTCCCTGGCGATGGAGGAAGTAACCAAAATAATTCAATGGGCGGAGAATCACTCCTGCCACTTGTCTGCAATCCACATCCCAGGAGTGGAAAATTGGGAAGCGGATTTTCTGAGTCGTCAGACTTTCCATCCGGGGGAGTGGGAACTCCATCCGGAAATCTTTGCCCAAATAACGCGATTATGGGGCATTCCAGACATGGATCTGATGGCCTCTCGTCAGAACTTCAAAGTTCCTTGTTACGGGTCCAGATCCAGGGATCCCAAGGCGACTCTAGTAGATGCACTAGTAGCACCTTGGACCTTCAACCTAGCTTATGTATTCCCACCGTTTCCTCTCATTCCCAGGCTGGTAGCCAGGATCAATCAGGAGAGGGCTTCGGTGATCTTGATAGCTCCTGCGTGGCCACGCAGGACTTGCTATGCAGACCTGGTGAATATGTCATCGGCTCCACCATGGAAGCTACCTTTGAGACAGGACCTTCTTGTTCAAGGTCCATTCGAACATCCGAATTTGGTTTCCCTCCAACTGACTGCTTGGAGATTGAACGCTTGATTTTATCAAAGCGTGGGTTTTCAGATTCTGTAATAGATACTCTGATTCAGGTTAGAAAGCCTGTAACTAGAAAAATTTACCATAAGATATGGAAAAAATATATCTGTTGGTGTGAATCTAAAGGATTCCCCTGGAACAAGATAAAAATTCCTAAGATTCTATCTTTTCTACAAGAAGGTTTGGAGAAAGGATTGTCTGCAAGTTCTCTGAAGGGACAGATCTCTGCGTTATCTGTTTTACTTCACAAACGGCTGGCAGCTGTGCCAGACGTTCAAGCGTTTGTTCAGGCTCTGGTTAGAATCAAGCCTGTTTACAGACCTTTGACTCCTCCCTGGAGTCTTAATCTAGTTCTTTCAGTTCTTCAAGGGGTTCCGTTTGAACCCTTACATTCCGTAGATATTAAGTTATTATCTTGGAAAGTTTTGTTTTTGGTTGCAATTTCTTCTGCTAGAAGAGTTTCTGAGTTATCTGCTCTGCAGTGTTCTCCGCCCTATCTGGTGTTCCATGCAGATAAGGTGGTTTTGCGTACTAAGCCTGGTTTTCTTCCGAAAGTTGTTTCCAACAAGAATATTAACCAGGAGATAGTTGTACCTTCTTTGTGTCCGAATCCAGTTTCAAAGAAGGAACGTTTGTTACACAATTTGGACGTGGTCCGTGCTCTAAAATTCTATTTAGAGGCCACTAAAGATTTCAGACAAACATCTTCTTTGTTTGTTGTTTATTCTGGTAAAAGGAGAGGTCAAAAGGCAACTTCTACCTCTCTTTCTTTTTGGCTTAAAAGCATTATCCGATTGGCTTATGAGACTGCCGGACGGCAGCCTCCTGAAAGAATCACAGCTCACTCCACTAGGGCTGTGGCTTCCACATGGGCCTTCAAGAACGAGGCTTCTGTTGATCAGATGTGTAAGGCAGCGACTTGGTCTTCACTGCACACTTTTACCAAATTTTACAAATTTGATACTTTTGTTTCTTCTGAGGCTATTTTTGGGAGAAAGGTTTTGCAAGCCGTGGTGCCTTCCATCTAGGTGACCTGATTTGCTCCCTCCCATCATCCGTGTCCTAAAGCTTTGGTATTGGTTCCCACAAGTAAGGATGACGCCGTGGACCGGACACACCTATGTTGGAGAAAACAGAATTTATGCTTACCTGATAAATTACTTTCTCCAACGGTGTGTCCGGTCCACGGCCCGCCCTGGTTTTTTTAATCAGGTCTGATGTATTATTTTCTCTAACTACAGTCACCACGGTATCATATGATTTCTCCTATGCATATTCCTCCTTTACGTCGGTCGAATGACTGGGGTAGGCGGAGCCTAGGAGGGATCATGTGACCAGCTTTGCTGGGCTCTTTGCCATTTCCTGTTGGGGAAGAGAATATCCCACAAGTAAGGATGACGCTGTGGACCGGACACACCGTTGGAGAAAGTAATTTATCGGGTAAGCATAAATTCTGTTTTTTTCTATTACATATTGCAAGATGTCCCAGATTGACCCTGAGTCAGAAGATACTACTGGAAAATCGCTGCCTGGTGCTGGATCTACCAAAGTTAAGTGTATCTGCTGTAAACTTGTGGTATCTGTTCCTCCAGCTGTTGTTTGTAATGAATGTCATGACAAACTTGTTAATGCAGATAATATTTCCTTTAGTAATGTTACATTACCTGTTGCTGTTCCATCAACATCTAATACTAGTGTTCCTGTTAACATAAGAGATTTTGTGTCTAAATCCATTAAGAAGGCTATGTCTGTTATTCCTCCTTCTAGTAAACGTAAAAGGTCTTTTAAAACTTCTCATTTTTCAGATGAATTTTTAAATGATCATCATCATTCTGATTCTGATAATGATTCCTCTGGTTCAGAGGATTCTGTTTCAGAGGTTGATACTGATAAATCTTCATATTTATTCAAAATGGAATTTATTCGTTCTTTACTTAAAGAAGTCTTAATTGCATTAGAAATAGAGGATTCTGGTCTTCTTGATACTAAATCTAAACGTTTAAATAAGGTTTTTAAATCTCCTGTAGTTATTCCAGAAGTTTTTCCTGTCCCTGATGCTATTTCTGAAGTAATCTCCAGGGAATGGAATAATTTGGGTAATTCATTTACTCCTTCTAAACGTTTTAAGCAATTATATCCTGTGCCATTTGACAGATTAGAGTTTTGGGACAAAATCCCTAAAGTTGATGGGGCTATCTCTACTCTTGCTAAACGTACTACTATTCCTACGGCAGATAGTACTTCCTTTAAGGATCCTTTAGATAGGAAGATTGAATTCTTTCTAAGAAAAGCTTACTTATGTTCAGGTAATCTTTTTAGACCTGCTATATCTTTAGCGGATGTTGCTGCAGCTTCAACTTTTTGGTTGGAAGCTTTAGCGCAACAAGTAACAGATCATAATTCTCATAGCATTGTTAATCTTCTTCAACATGCTAATAACTTTATTTGTGATGCCATCTTTGATATCATTAGAGTTGATGTCAGGTATATTTTAGCTAGAAGAGCTTTATGGCTTAAAACTTGGAATGCTGATATGTCTTCTAAGTCAACTTTGCTTTCCCTTTCTTTCCAGGGTAATAAATTATTTGGTTCTCAGTTGGATTCTATTATCTCAACTGTTACTGGAGGGAAAGGAACTTTTTTACCACAGGATAAAAAATCTAAAGGTAAATTTAGGTCTAATAATCGTTTTCGTTCCTTTCGTCACAATAAGGAACAAAAGCCTTATCCTTCATCCACAGGAGCGGTATCAGTTTGGAAACCATCTCCAGTCTGGAATCAATCCAAGCCTTTTAGAAAACCAAAGCCAGCTCCCAAGTCCACATGAAGGTGCGGCCCTCATTCCAGCTCAGCTGGTAGGGGGCAGATTACGATTTTTCAAAGAAATTTGGATCAATTCAATTCACAATCTTTGGATTCAGAACATTGTTTCAGAAGGGTACAGAATTGGCTTCAAAATAAGGCCTCCTGCAAAGAGATTTTTTCTTTCCCGTGTCCCAGTAATTCCAGCGAAGGCTCAAGCATTTCTGAAATGTGTTTCAGATCTAGAGTTGGCTGGAGTAATTATGCCAGTTCCAGTTCTGGAACAGGGACTGGGGTTTTATTCAAATCTCTTCATTGTACCAAAGAAGGAGAATTCCTTCAGACCAGTTCTGGATCTAAAAATATTGAATCGTTATGTAAGGATACCAACATTCAAAATGGTAACTATAAGGACTATTCTGCCTTTTGTTCAGCAGGGGCATTATATCTCCACAATAGATTTACAGGATGCATATCTGCATATTCCGATTCATCCAGATCACTATCAGTTTCTGAGATTCTCTTTCCTAGACAAGCATTACCAATTTGTGGCTCTGCCGTTTGGCCTAGCAACAGCTCCAAGGATTTTTACAAAGGTTCTCGGTGCCCTTCTGTCTGTAATCAGAGAACAGGGTATTGTGGTATTTCCTTGTTTGGACGATATCTTGGTACTTGCTCAGTCTTCACATTTAGCAGAATCTCATACGAATCGACTCGTATTGTTTCTTTGAGATCATGGTTGGAGGATCAATTTGCCGAAAAGTTCATTGATTCCTCAGACAAGGGTAACCTTTTTAGGTTTCCAGATAGATTCAGTGTCCATGACTCTGTCTCTGACAGACAAGAGACGTCTAAAATTGGTTTCAGCTTGTCGAAACCTTCAGTCTCAATCATTCCCTTCGGTAGCCTTATGCATGGAAATTCTAGGTCTTATGACTGCTGCATCGGACGTGATCCCCTTTGCTTGTTTTCACATGCGACCTCTTCAGCTCTGTATGCTGAACTAGTGGTGCAGGGATTACACAAAGATATATCAATTAATATCTTTAAAACCGTTTGTACGACACTCTCTGACGTGGTGGACAGATCACCAACGTTTAGTTCAGGGGGCTTCTTTTGTTCTTCCAACCTGGACTGTGATTTCAACAGATGCAAGTCTGACAGGTTGAGGAGCAGTTTGGGGGTCTCTGACAGCACAAGGGGTTTGGGAATCTCAGGAGGTGAGATTACCAATCAATATTTTGGAACTCAGTGCAATTTTCAGAGCTCTTCAGTCATGGCCTCTTCTAAAGAGAGAATCGTTCATTTGTTTTCAGACAGACAATGTCACAACTGTGGCATATATCAATCATCAAGGAGGGACTCACAGTCCTCTGGCTATGAAAGAAGTATCTCGAATTCTGGTTTGGGCGGAATCCAGCTCCTGTCTAATTTCTGTGGTTCATATCCCAGGTATAGACAATTGGGAAGCGGATTATCTCAGTCGCCAAACGTTACATCCGGGCGAATGGTCTCTTCACCCAGAGGTATTTCTTCAGATTGTTCAAATGTGGGGACTTCCAGAAATAGATCTGATGGCTTCTCATCTAAACAAGAAACTTCCCAGGTATCTGTCCAGATCCAGGGACCCTCAGGCGGAAGCAGTGGATGCATTGTCACTTCCTTGGAAGTATCATCCTGCCTATATCTTTCCGCCTCTAGTTCTTCTTCCAAGAGTAATCTCCAAGATTCTGAAGGAATGCTCGTTTGTTCTGCTGGTGGCTCCAGCATGGCCTCACAGGTTTTGGTATGCAGATCTTGTCCGGATGGCCTCTTGCCAACCGTGGACTCTTCCGTTAAGACCAGACCTTCTATCGCAAGGTCCTTTTTTCCATCAGGATCTCAAATCCTTAAATTTGAAGGTATGGAGATTGAACGCTTGATTCTTAGTCAAAGAGGTTTCTCTGACTCTGTGATTAATACTATGTTACAGGCTCGTAAATCTGTATCTAGAAAGGTATATTATCGAGTCTGGAAGACTTACATTTCTTGGTGTCTTTCTCATCATTTTTCCTGGCATTCTTTTAGAATTCCGAGAATTTTACAGTTTCTTCAGGATGGTTTGGATAAAGGTTTGTCTGCAAGTTCCTTGAAAGGACAAATCTCTGCTCTTTCTGTTCTTTTTCACAGAAAGATTGCTAATCTTCCTGATATTCATTGTTTTGTACAAGTTTTGGTTCGTATAAAACCTGTAATTAAGTCAATTTCTCCTTCTTGGAGTTTGAATTTGGTTCTGGGGGCTCTTCAAGCTCCTCCGTTTGAACCTATGCATTCACTGGACATTAAATTACTTTCTTGGAAAGTTTTGTTTCTTTTGGTCATCTCTTCTGCTAGAAGAGTTTCTGAATTATCTGCTCTTTCTTGTGAGTCTCCTTTTCTGATTTTTCATCAGGATAAGGCGGTGTTGCGAACTTCTTTTAAATTTTTACCTAAGGTTGTGAATTCTAACAACATTAGTAGAGAAATTGTGGTTCCTTCATTGTGTCCTAATCCTAAGAATTCTAAGGAGAGATCATTGCATTCTTTGGATGTAGTTAGAGCTTTGAAATATTATGTTGAAGCTACTAAGAATTTCCGAAAGACTTCTAGTCTATTTGTTATCTTTTCTGGTTCTAGGAAAGGTCAGAAGGCCTCTGCCATTTCTTTGGCATCTTGGTTGAAATCTTTAATTCATCATGCTTATGTCGAGTCGGGTAAAACTCCGCCTCAAAGGATTACAGCTCATTCTACTAGGTCAGTTTCTACTTCCTGGGCGTTTAGGAATGAAGCTTCAGTTGATCAGATTTGCAAAGCAGCAACTTGGTCTTCTTTGCATACTTTTACTAAATTCTACCATTTTTATGTGTTTTCTTCTTCTGAAGCAGTTTTTGGTAGAAAAGTACTTCAGGCAGCGGTTTCAGTTTGATTCTTCTGCTTATAATTTCAGTTTTTTTTCATTATAAGATTTAAACTTTATTTTGGGTGTGGATTATTTTCAGCGGAATTGGCTGTCTTTATTTTATCCCTCCCTCTCTATTGACTCTTGCGTGGAAGATCCACATCTTGGGTAGTCATTATCCCATACGTCACTAGCTCATGGACTCTTGCTAATTACATGAAAGAAAACATAATTTATGTAAGAACTTACCTGATAAATTCATTTCTTTCATATTAGCAAGAGTCCATGAGGCCCACCGTTTTTTTGTGGTGGTTATGATTTTTTTGTATAAAGCACAATTATTCCAATTCCTTATTTTTTATGCTTTCGCACTTTTTTCTTATCACCCCACTTCTTGGCTATTCGTTAAACTGATTTGTGGGTGTGGTGAGGGGTGTATTTATAGGCATTTTGAGGTTTGGGAAACTTTGCCCCTCCTGTTAGGAATGTATATCCCATACGTCACTAGCTCATGGACTCTTGCTAATATGAAAGAAATGAATTTATCAGGTAAGTTCTTACATAAATTATGTTTTTTCGGATCCAATGGATAAAAAATTAGAAGGTTACCTTAAGAAAATGTTTGTACAACAAGGTTTTATCTTGCAGCCCCTTGCATGCATTGCGCCTGTCACTGCTGCTGCGGCATTCTGGTTTGAGTCTCTAGAAGAGGCCATTCACACAGCTCCATTGGATGAAATTATGGACAAGCTTAAAGCACTTAAGCTAGCATTTGTTTCTGATGCCATTGTACATTTAACTAAACTAACGGCTAAGAACTCCGGTTTCGCCATCCAGGCGCGGAGAGCGCTATGGCTTAAATCCTGGTCAGCTGACGTGACTTCTAAATCTAAATTACTTAATATTCCTTTCAAGGGGCAGACCTTATTCGGGCCCGGCTTGAAAGAAATTATTGCTGACATTACTGGAGGTAAGGGTCATACCCTTCCTCAGGACAGGGCCAAATCAAAGGCCAAACAGTCTAATTTTCGTGCCTTTCGAAATTTCAAGGCAGGAGCAGCATCAACTTCCTCCGCTCCAAAACAGGAAGGAACTGTTGCTCGTTACAGACAGGCCTGGAAAACTAACCAGTCCTGAAACAAGGGCAAGCAGGCCAGAAAACCTACTACTGCCCCTAAGACAGCATGAAGGAACGGCCCCCTATCCGGAAACAGATCTAGTGGGGGGCAGACTTTCTCTCTTCGCCCAGGCGTGGGCAAGAGATGCCCAGGATCCCTGGGCGTTGGAAATCATATCTCAGGGATATCTTCTGGATTTCAAGGCTTCTCCTCCTCGAGGGAGATTCCATCTATCAAGGTTATCAGAAAACCAGATAAAGAAAGAGGCATTCCTACGCTGTGTACAAGACCTCCTAGTAATGGGGGTGATCCACCCTGTTCCGTGGACGGAACAAGGGCAGGGATTTTACTCAAATCTGTTTGTGGTTCCCAAGAAAGAGGGAACCTTCAGACCAATCTTGGACCTAAAGATCTTAAACAAATTCCTAAGAGTTCCATCATTCAAAATGGAAACTATTCGAACCATCCTACAATGATCCAAGAGGGTCAGTACATGACCACAGTGGACTTAAAGGATGCCTACCTTCACATACCGATTCACAAAGATCATTATCGGTACTTAAGATTTGCCTTTCTAGACAGGCATTACCAGTTTGTAGCTCTTCCCTTCGGGTTAGCTACGGCCCCGAGAATCTTTACAAAGGTTCTGGGTTCACTTCTGGCGGTTCTAAGACCGCGAGGCATAGCGGTGGCTCCGTATCTAGACGACATCCTGATACAGGCGTCAAGCTTTCAAATTGCCAAGTCTCATACAGAGATAGTTCTGGCATTTCTGAGGTCGCATGGGTGGAAAGTGAACGTGGAAAAGAGTTCTCTATCACCACTCACAAGAGTCTCCTTCCTAGGGACTCTTATAGATTCTGTAGAGATGAAAATTTACCTAACGGAGTCCAGGTTATCAAAACTTCTAAATGCTTGCCGTGTCCTTCATTCCATTCCACGCCCGTCAGTGGCTCAGTGCATGGAAGTAATCGGCTTAATGGTAGCGGCAATGGACATAGTGCCATTTGCACGCCTGCATCTCAGACCGCTGCAATTATGCATGCTAAGTCAGTGGAATGGGGATTACTCAGATTTGTCCCCTCTACTAAATCTGGATCAAGAGACCAGAGATTCTCTTCTCTGGTGGCTTTCTCGGGTCCATCTGTCTAAGGGCATGACCTTTCGCAGGCCAGACTGGACGATTGTAACAACAGATGCCAGCGTTCTAGGTTGGGGCGCAGTCTGGAACTCCCTGAAGGCTCAGGGATCGTGGACTCAGGAGGAGAAACTCCTCCCAATAAATATTCTGGAATTAAGAGCAATATTCAAGGCTCTTCTAGCTTGGCCTCAGTTAGCAACACTGAGGTTCATCAGATTTCAGTCGGACAACATCACGACTGTGGCTTACATCAACCATCAAGGGGGAACCAGGAGTTCCTTAGCGATGTTAGAAGTCTCAAAGATAATTCGCTGGGCAGAGTCTCACTCTTGCCACCTGTCAGCGATCCACATCCTAGGCGTGGAGAACTGGGAGGCGGACTTTCTAAGTCGCCAGACTTTTCATCCGGGGGAGTGGGAACTTCATCCGGAGGTGTTCGCTCAACTGATTCATCGTTGGGGCAAACCAGAACTGGATCTCATGGCGTCTCGCCAGAACGCCAAGCTTCCTCGTTACGGATCCAGGTCCAGGGACCCGGGAGCGGCGCTGATAGATGCTCTAGCAGCCCCTTGGGTCTTCAACATGGCTTATGTGTTTCCACCGTTTCCGCTGCTGCCTCAACTGATTGCCAAGATCAAACAGGAGAGAGCATCGGTGATTCTGATAGCGCCTGCGTGGCCACGCAGGACCTGGTATGCAGACCTAGTGGACATGTCGTCCTGTCCACCATGGTCTCTACCTCTGAGGCAGGACCTTCTAATACAAGGTCCTTTCAACCATCCAAATCTAATTTCTCTGAGGCTGACTGCATGGAGATTGAACGCTTGATCCTATCCAAGCGTGGCTTCTCAGAGTCAGTTATTGATACCTTAATACAGGCACGGAAGCCTGTTACCACAAAAATCTACCATAAGATATGGCGTAAATACTTATATTGGTGCGAATCCAAGAGTTACTCATGGAGTAAGGTTAAGATTCCTAGGATATTGTCCTTTCTACAAGAGGGTTTGGAAAAGGGCTTGTCTGCTAGTTCGTTGAAGGGACAGATTTCTGCTCTGTCTATTCTTTTGCACAAGCGTCTGGCAGAAGTTCGACGTCCAGGCTTTTTGTCAGGCTTTGGCTAGGATTTAGCCTGTGTTTAAAACTGTTGCTCCTCCGTGGAGCTTAAACTTGGTTCTTAAAGTTCTTCAAGGTGTTCCGTTTGAACCCCTTCATTCTATTGATATTAAGCTTTTATCTTGGAAAGTTCGGTTTTTGATGGCTATTTCCTCGGCTCGAAGAGTCTCTGAGTTATCTGCCTTACATTGTTATTCTCCTTATCTGATTTTCCATTCAGACAAGGTAGTTCTGCGTACTAAACCTGGGTTTTTACCTAAGGTAGTTTCTAACAGGAATATCAATCAAGAGATTGTTGTCGCATCATTGTGCCCTAATCCTTCTTCAAAAAAGGAACGTCTTTTGCATAATCTGGACGTAGTCCGTGCCCTGAAGTTCTATTTACAGGCAACTAATGATTTTCGTCAAACTTCTTCCCTGTTTGTCGTTTACTCTGGACAGAGGAGAGGTCAAAAAGTTTCGGCAACCTCTCTCTCCTTTGGGCTTCGTAGCATAATACGTGTAGCCTATGAGACTGCTGGACAGCAGCCCCCTGAAAGAATTACAGCTCATTCTACTAGAGCTGTGGCTTCCACCTGGGCCTTTAAGAATGAGGCCTCTGTTGAACAGATTTGCAAGGCTGCGACTTGGTCTTCGCTTCACACCTTTTCAAAATTTTACAAATTTGACACTTTTGCTTCTTCGGAGGCTGTTTTTGGGAGAAAGGTTCTACAGGAAGTGGTTCCTTCCGTTTAAGTTCCTGCCTTGTCCCTCCCATCATCCGTGTACTTTAGCTTTGGTATTGGTATCCCACAAGTAATGGATGATCCGTGGACTGGATACACTTAACAAGAGAAAACATAATTTATGCTTACCTGATAAATTTATTTCTCTTGTAGTGTATCCAGTCCACGGCCCGCCCTGTCTTTTTAAGGCAGATCTAAATTTTAATTAAAACTCCAGTCACCACTGCACCCTATGGTTTCTCCTTTCTTGTTTTGTTTCGGTCGAATGACTGGATATGACATGTGAGGGGAGGAGCTATATAGCAGCTCTGTTGTGGGTGATCCTCTTGCAACTTCCTGTTGGGAAGGGAATATATCCCACAAGTAATGGATGGGATGATCCGTGGACTGGATACACTACAAGAGAAATAAATTTATCAGGTAAGCATAAATTATGTTTTTTTGTTCCCTCTCTGGATTTCCCGTCGGTCATTGATACCCTGAATCAGGCTAGAAAGCCTGTCACCAGGAAAATCTATCATAAGATTTGGCGCAAATATCTTTGTTGGTGTGAATCCAAGGGTTACTCATGGAGTAAGATTAGGATTCCTAGAATTTTGTCCTTTCTCCAAGAAGGATTGGAGAAGGGATTATCAGTTAGTTCCTTAACCCCTTAACGACCGAGGACGTGCAGGGTACGTCCTCAGAAAAAAGGCAGTTAACGCCTGAGGACGTACCCTGCACGTCCTCGGTGTGGAAAGCAGCTGGAAGCGATCCTGCTCGCTTCCAGCTGCTTTCCGGTTATTGCAGTGATGCCTCGATATGGAGGCATCCTGCAATAACCTTTCACGGCCATCCGATGCAGAGAGAGCCACTCTGTGGCCCTCTCTGCACCAGACATCGATGGCCGGTATTGTTGGTGGGTGGGAGCCGGTGTGGGAGGTGGGTGGCGGCCATCGATGGCCCTGGTCATGTGGAGGGGGGCGGGATCGGGGGCGGGGGCGGGCGCGCGTGCACGAGGGGGCGGGGGCGGGCGCATGCACGGGGAGGGAGCGGGTGGGAACCGCTACACTACGGAAAAAATGTGTCAAAAGTGGGACAAAATTTAAATAAATAAAAAAGCTCTTAGGTGTGATGTAGGTGGGGGGGGGGGGTGATTGAGCTACACTACAGAAAACATTTTTAAACAAAAATAAACATTTGATTGTTCAAAATGGGTACTGGCAGACAGCTGCCAGTACCCAAGATGGCCCCCAATAAGGCTGAGAGGGAGGCTTAGAGAGCTGTTTTGGGGGGGATCAGGGAGGTTGGGGGTTAAGGGGGGGATCCTAAACACAGCATATGTAAATATGCTTTTTTTTTTTTTTCTTTAAAAAAAAAAAAAACTTTTATTTTAGTACTGGCAGACTTTCTGCCAGTACTTAAGATGGCGGGGACAATTGTGGGGTGGGGGAGAGAAGGGAGCTGTTTGGGAGGGATCAGGGGGTGGGATGTGTCAGGTGGGAGGCTGATCTCTACACTAAAGCTAAAATTAACCCTGCAAGCTCCCTACAAACTACCTAATTAACCCCTTCACTGCTAGCCATAATACACGTGTGATGCGCAGCAGCATTTAGCGACTTTCTAATTACCATAAAGCAACGCCAAAGTCATATATGTCTGCTATTTCTGAACAAAGGGCATCCCAGAGAAGCATTTACAACCATTTGTGCCATAATTGCACAAGCTGTTTGTAAATAATTTCAGTGAGAAACCTAAAATTGTGAAAAAATTAACGTTTTTTTTTTACTTTGATCGCATTTGGCGGTGAAATGGTGGCATGAAATATACCAAAATGGGCCTAGATCAATACTTGGGGTTGTCTACTACACTACACTAAAGCTAAAATTAACCCTAGAAGCTCCCTACATGCTCCCTAATTAACCCCTTCAATGCTGGGCATAATACACGTATTGTGCGCAGTGGCATTTAGCAGCCTTCTAATTACCAAAAAGCAAAGCCAAAGCCATATATGTCTGCTATTTCTGAACAAAGGGGATCCCAGAGAAGCATTTACAACCATTTATTCTATAATTGCATAAGTTGTTTGTAAATAATTTCAGTGAGAAACCTAAAGTTTGTGAAAAAATTTGTGAAAAAGTGAACAATTTTTTTTATTTAATCGCATTTTGCGGTGAAATAGTGGCATGAAATATACCAAAATGGGCCTAGATCAATACTTTGGGATGTCTTCTAAAAAAAAATATATACATGTCAATAGATATTCAGGGATTCCTGAAAGATATTAGTGTCCCAATGTAACTAGCGCTAATTTTGAAAAAAAGTGGTTTGGAAATAGCAAAGTGCTACTTGTATGCCCTATAACTTGCAAAAAAAGCAAAGAACATGTAAACATTGGGTATTTCTAAACTCAGGACAAAATTTAGAAACTATTTAGCATGGGTGTTTATTGGTGGTTGTAGATGTGTAACAGATTTTGGGGGTCAATGTTAGAAAAAGTGTGTTTTTTTCCATTTTTCCTTCATATTTTATAATGTTTTTTATAGTAAATTATAAGATATGATGAAAATAATGGTATCTTTTGAAAGTCCATTTAATGGCGAGAAAAACGGTATATAATATGTGTGGGTACAGTAAATGAGTAAGAGGAAAATTACAGCTAAACACAAACACCGCAAAAATGTAAAAATAGCCTTGGTCCCAAACGGACAGAAAATGGAAAAGTGCTGCGGTCATTAAGGGGTTAAAAGGACAAATATCTGCTTTGTCTATTCTTTTACACAAACATCTGGCAGATGTCCCAGACGTTCAAGCGTTTAGTCAGGCCTTGGTCAAGATCAAGCCTGTATTTAAACCTGTTGCTCCACCATGGAGCCTAAATTTGGTTCTTAATGTTCTTCAAGGGGTTCCGTTTGAACCTATGCATTCCATAGATATTAAGCTTCTATCTTGGAAAGTTTTGTTTTTAGTAGCTATCTCTTCGGCTCGAAGAGTTTCTGAGTTATCTGCTTTACAGTGTGACTCACCTTACCTAATTTTCCATGCAGATAAGGTGGTTTTGCGTACCAAACCTGGGTTTCTTCCTAAGGTTGTTTCTAATAGGAATATCAATCAGGAGATTGTTGTTCCTTCTCTGTGACCTAATCCTTCATCAAAGAAGGAATATCTGTTGCACAATCTTGATGTGGTTCATGCTTTAAAGTTCTACTTACAAGCAACTAAAGATTTCCGTCAAACATCTTCATTGTTTGTTGTTTATTTTGGTAAACGGAGAGGTCAAAAGGCTACGGCTACCTCTCTTTCCTTTTGGCTGAAAAGCTTCATCCGTTTGGCTTATGAGACTGCTGGCCAGCAGCCTCCTGAAAGAATTACTGCTCATTCTACCAGAGCAGTGGCTTCCACATGGGCTTTTAAAAATGAGGCTTCTGTTGAACAGATTTGTAAGGCGGCGACTTGGTCTTCGCTTCATACTTTTTCCAAATTTTCCAAATTTGATACTTTTGCTTCTTCGGAGGCTATTTTCTGGAGAAAGGTTCTACAAGCAGTGGTGCCTTCCATTTAAGGTACCTGTTTTGTCCCTCCCTTCATCCGTGTCCTAAAGCTTTGGTATTGGTATCCCATAAGTATGGATGAATCCGTGGACTAGATACATCTTACAAGAGAAAACAGAATTTATGCTTACCTGATAAATTTCTTTCTCTTGTGATGTATCGAGTCCACAGCCCGCCCTGTCTATTTAAGACAGGTAGTATATTTTTATTTAAAAAACTTTAGTCACCACTGCACCCTACAGTTTCTCTTTTTTCTTCCTAGCCTTCGGTCGAATGACTGGGGGGTGGAGCTAAAGGAGGAGCTATATGGACAGCTCTGCTGTGGGTGCTCTCTCTGCCACTTCCTGTAGGGAAGGAGAATATCCCATAAGTATGGATGAACCCGTGGACTCGATACATCACAAGAGAGAGAAATTTATCAGGTAAGCATAAATTCTGTTTTTATCGTTTTTATTTCACTGCCACTGGGGATCGTTCGCAGTCCTGTAGTGACTTCATAGGAGGTGGGCTTCTTTTCAGTTACAGCGTGCGCTTCCGTTGGCGGTCTTTTCTCCCACAAGTGGGAACTCTATCTTGAAGAGAGAGACGCTGTGTCCTTGCCTGGTTTGGCAGTTACTTATCCGAGAGTCCCTGCCGGATTAAAGGAGGTCGGGTAAGCACCGCAGCGCGCTGTGGTGTAGGGGTGCTTAAGAGGTTCTACTGGGAAATTAAAATATGTTTTGCATACTAAGAGTTAATCCCTCAGTTAAAAGTATTTTTTCTTATTTGCGACCACTGGTTTTTGTTAATATAACAGGCTCTTAAAGAGACAGTTCTGTTTTTTTTTTTAAATTTAAAAAAAATATATATATATATTTTTAATTTTTTCTTTTTATTAGTGTGTATTCATTTGGTGTAAAATGGACTTAGAGCCTATGTCTGTTGAGGTTTGCAATCTTTGTATGGATGCAAAGGTGGAACCACCCTTGCCTTTTTGTAGTTCTTGTGTAGAAAGAACTTTGTTATACAAAGATAGACTTTTTGATTCTGAGCCACCATTCTCTTAAGTGGATGCTGTTCAGGCTATGCCACAGCCTTCTCCACAAGTGTACCAAATTGTGCCATCGTCTCACACAGTGCCCTGCGCTTCCTCTATATCTCATGATGGGGTATTTTTAAAGGCAAAAATTGCGGTCCAGGTTTCCTCAGTGGTATCTGAGGTGCTAGCGGCCATCTCTATGCTGCAAGGGCGCCGTAAGAGGAAGATTGTAGTGTCAGTCAGTAAGGTATCTGATCCACCTCAGGCAAACCAAATTGCTCTTTCCCATAAGTCGGAAGAGGAGAATACTTCGGTAGCCTCTAAAGGTAAACTCTAAGATTTGGATAGTGTAATTCCTTCTTCTGATGTGAAAGTGGTTTCCTTCAGATTTAAGCTTGAACACCTCCGTGTATTACTAAAGGAGGTTTTAGCTACCTTGGAAGACTCTAATGCGCCTATTATCAACCCTAAAAAATGGAGTAAATTAAATAGATACTTTGATGTCCCCTCTCCTAGGTAAGTATTTCCAGTTCCAGACCGTGCCACTGAGATTATTACCCGGGAGTGGGAGAGGCCAGGAATACCCTTTTCTTCCTCTCCGATCTTTAGGAAAATGTTTCTGGTGGCCGACTCTATAAAATAATCGTGGCAAATGGTTCTAAAAGTGGAAGGGGTGATTTCCACCTTGGCCAAGAGAACTACTATTCCTATTGAAGATAGTTGCTCTTTCAAAGATTCTATGGTTAAAAAACTGGAGGCTTTGTTAAAGAAAATGTATACTCATCAGGGATTACAATGGCAACCGGCGGTGTGCATTGCCACAGTAACTAGTGTGGCAGCCTTTTGGTTTGACACTTTATCTGAATCCCTTCAGACTGAGACTCGGTTGGAAGAGATTCAGGATAGTATAAAGGCTTTGAAGTTAGCTAATTCATTTATCACTGATGCCTCCTTGCAGGTCATTAAATCAGGGGGCCAAAATATCTGGCTTTGCAATCTTGGCGCTATGGCTTAAATCATGGTCTGCGGATGTTTCTTCTAAGTCAAATATTTTGGCAATACCTTACAAGGGAAAGACCTTGTTCGGACCGGCATTGGCATAATCTCCGATATCACAGGGGGTATAGAATCCTTTCTGCCTCAAGATAAGAAAAACAAAATGATGGGCTGCCAGGCTAATTTTTGTTCCTTTCTGTAACTTTAAGGGAAAGTCTTCCCCCGCCTCTTCCAAGCTGGAACAATCCAAGCCCATTTGGATTGCATAAAGGGTTTGCCCCCGATCTGGGATCGAATCAAGTGTGGGGCAGATAAAAAAAGAGGCAATCTTGAAATGTGTTCAAGACCTTTCCCTCTTGGGAGTGATAGTACCTGTTCCAAGTCAGGAACAGGGTCTCGGGTTTTACTCAAACCTGTTTGTGGTTCCCAAAAAGAGGGGACCTTCAGGCCCATTCTAGATCTAAAGCTTCTAAATAGACTATCTGCTCCATCCTGCCTCTGATCCAAGAGGGTCAATTCATGTCAACCATAGACCTGAAGGATGCATACCTGCATGTGCCCATTCACAGGGACCATCACAAATATCTGAGGTTTGCTTATCTAGACAAACACTTACAATTCGTAGCGCTTCCATTTGGCCTCGCCACAGCTCCCTGAGTATTCTTGAAGGTCCTGGGAGCACTGTTGGCGGTAATTCGGGCCCGAGGGGTTGCAGTAGCTCCTTATCTGGACATCCTGGTTCAGGCACCATCCTTGCAACTGGCAGAATCTCATACAAGGATGTTATTGGCGTTTCTTCGTTCCCATGGTTGGAAGGTCAATTTGGAGAAAAGTTCCCTTGTTCCAGCTACAAGAGTGACTTTCTTATAGATCCCCTATCAATGAAAATGTTTCTGACAGAGGCCAGAAGAGCCAATATTCTGTCTGCTTTCCTATCCCTACAGTCGGCGGCTCGACCATCGGTGGCCCAATGATGGAGGTAATTGGGTTGATGGTGGCGTCCATGGACATAGTTCCGTTTGCTCGGTTCCACTTGAAACCTCTGCAGCTATGCATGCTCGCTCAGTGGAACGGGGATTATACAGATCTATCTCAGGGAGTAGTTCTGGATCACTCAACAAGGGACTCTCTACCGTGGTGGCTGTCTCAAGAACATCTGTCCCAGGGGACGTGTTTCCAGAGACCCTCTTGGGTAATTGTGACCACGGATGCCAGCCTGCTAGGTTGGGGAGCAGTCTGGGACTCTTTGATCTCAGGAGGAATCTGCTCTCCCCATAAACATTCTGGAGTTGAGAGCGATCTTCAATGCCTTGATGACTTGGCCTCAGCTGGCCCTAGCCGGGTCCATCAGGTTCCAGACGGCAACATAACCTCAGTGGCCTACATCAACAACCAAAGAGGAACCCAGAGTTCCTTAGCCATGAAGGAGGTGGCACAGATCATCCAGTGGGCAGAGGATCACAATTGTTGTCTATCTGCTATACACATTCCAGGAGTGGACAATTGGGAAGCGGACTTCCTGAGCAGACAGACTTTTCATCCTGGGGAGTGGGAACTCCATCCGGAAGTGTTCTTCAAGCTAACAACCAAATAGGGATTACCAGAGTTGGATTTGATGGCTTCTCGTCAGAACTCCAAACTCCCGAAGTACGGCTCGAGGTCGAGAGATCCTCAATCTTTTCTGATAGATGCTCTGGCATTTCCTTGTAACTTCAGGTTGGCAGATCTATTTCCTCCGTTTGCTCTCCTTCTGTGAGTCATCGCTTGGATCAAGCAGGAGAGAGCATCAGTGATTCTTATAGCTCCTGGGTGGCCTCGCAGGATATGGTATGAGGATCTGGTAGAAATGTCATCTCTACCTACGTGGAGACTTCCATGATTCAGACCATGATTCAGGCTTGTAAGCCTGTCACTAGAAAGATTTACCATAAGATATGGCATAAATATTTTTATTGGTGTGAGTCTAAAAGATATTCTTGGAGTAAGGTTAGGATACCAATGATCTTGTCTTTTCTCTAGGAAGGCCTTGAAAAGGGGTTATCTGTCAGTACCCTTGAAGGTCAGATTTCTGCTTTATCGATTCTGTTGCACAAGCGTCTGGCGGACGTGCCGGATGTCCAATCCTTTTGTCAGGCTCTGGTTAGAATCAGGCCTTTGTTTAAATCAGTTGGAGCCTTAATTTGGTTCTTAAAGTTTTACAACAGGCTCCGTTTGAGCCTATGCATTCCATAGATATTAAGTTATTATCGTGGAAAGTTTTGTTTCTTGTTGCTATTTCTTCTGCTCAGAGGGTTTCTGAACTCTCCACTTTGCAGTATGATTCTCTTTATCTCATCTTTCATGCAGTTAAGGCAATTCTCTGTACCAAGTTTGGTTTTCTTGCAAAGGTTGTTTTGGACAGAAATATTGTTGGTGCACAATTCAGATCTTGTGTGGGCTCTTAAATTCTATCTGCAGGCTACGAAGGACTTTTATCAGTCTTCGTCATTGTTTGTGTGTTTTTCTGGTAAACGTAAGGGTCAGAAAGCTACTGACACTTCTCTTTCTCTCTGGTTGAGAAGTAGTATTTGTTTGGCATATGAGACTGCTGGGTAGCAGCCTCCTGAGAAAATTACAACTCATTACACCAGGGCGGTGTCTTCCTCTTGGGCCTTCAAGAATGAGGCTTTGTTGAACAGATTTGTAAAGCTGCAACTTGGTCGTCTTTGCACACTTTTTCTAAATTCTATAAATTTGACACTTTTGCCTCGGCTGAGGCTTCTTTTGGGTGAAAGGTTCTGCAAGCTGTGGTGCCTTCGGTTTAGGTTACCTGTCTTGTCCCTCCCTTATCATCTGTCTCCTCTAGCTTGGGTATTGATTCGCAACAGTAATTGATGATCCCGTGGACTCACCGTGTCATTAGAAAGAAAACAAAATGTATGCTTACTTGATACCACTGAGCCATCCACCTCTGAGGAGTCTCTGTCCCGTGCGGTGCGCACCCTACAGTCATCTCCTAATACACATGCAGCTTCCCGTAGGACTCCTAATCCTCCATCTGGAGGGGCCCTTTTACCACCAGACTTTACTGAGCAGTTATAGACGGCAGTGTCTGCGACCTTTAGTGCTTTACCTCACCCTGCTAAGCGCAAGTGAAAGGTTAAATATTGCTTTCCTTCCCAGGGGTCATCTACTAGCTTATTGGATTTATCTGATACATAATTATCTGATGATGAATGCGCCTCTGAGACTTCAGAGGGTACTCTTTCTGGGTCGGAGTCTGCTGCCTCTAGGCCTCCAGCTGCGGAGGAACCAGACTTTAGATTTAGGGTTGAGCATTTACGCTTTCTGTTGAAGGAAGTTTTGGCTACGTTAGAGGTTCCAGAGCCCAAATTGTCTGAGGAACCTTTGATTCCTAAATTAGATAAGGTCTACTAGGACAGGATGTTACCACTGACTTTCCCAGTTCCCTTAAAGATGGCGAACATTATTAAGAATGAATGGGAAAGAATTGGTTCTTCAATTTCCTCTTCTTTCTCCTCTTCCTTTAAATTTTTTTCCCTGTCCTGGATTCTCAATTGGAGATGTGGGGCTCCATCCCTAAGGTGGATGGCGCTATCTCCACGCTTGCTAAACACACTACTATCCCGCTGGAGGATAGTTCATCTTTTAAAGAGCCCATGGATAAGAAAATAGAAACTCTGCTAAGAAAGATGTTTCAACATTCGGGATATTTATTTCAACCTGCAGTGGCTGTTGTTGCGGTTGCTGGAACGGCTACCTACTGGTGCGACTCCTTATCTGAGTTGATTGAGGTGGAGGGTCCCCTCGACCTAATTCAGGAAAGAATTAAGGCCTTAAGGGTGGCTTATTCTTTTATTTGTGATGCAAATATGCAAATTATTTGTCTAAATGCCAATGTCTCAGGTTTTTCTGTTCAGGCCCATAGGGCACTTTGGCTGAAGTCCTGGTCAGCGGACATGACTTCGAAGTCAAGACTTCTTTCCCTCCTATTTAAGGGAAATATTCTATTTGGTCCAGGCCTGGACTCTATTATCTCCACAGTTACTGGAGGCAAAGGTGCATTTTTACCGCAGGATAAGAATAACAAACTTAAGGAACAGGGTCCCAATTTTCGTTCCTTTCGTTCGGATAAATCCCAACTTCAACAACCCTCTGCAAAGCCCGAGCAATCCAAGGGGACTTGGAAGTTGGTTCAGTCCTGGAATAAATCCAAGCAGAGCAAGAAGCCCGCCAAGTCAAAGTCGGCATGAAGGGGCAGCCCCCGATCCATCTCTGGATCGTGTAAGGGGGCAGACTATCGCTCTTTTTTCGGTCGCTTGGTTTGGAGACGTACAAGACCCATGGGTCCTGGAGGTCATCGCTCAGGAGTACAGGATAGGTTTCAAGTCTCATCCACCCAGGGACAAATTCCTCTTGTCAAACCTGTCTTCAAGGCTGAAAAAGAGGGAAGTCTTTCTGAGGTGCGTGAGGGATCTCTCCTCCCTGGCAGTCATTGTCCCGGTACCTCTTGAAGAAAGAGGTCTGCGATACTATTCAAACCTTTTTGTGGTTCCAAAGAAGGAGGGAACTTTCCGTCCGATTTGCTTAAACAAATTCCTTTCAGTCCCCTCGTTCAAGATGGAGACAATAAGGTCCATCCTTCCCTTAGTTCAGGAAGGACAGTTCATGACCACAATAGATCTGAAGGACGCTTACCTTCACGTTCCAATGCACAAGGAACATTTTAAGTTCCTAAGACTTGCGTTCCTGGTCCAGCACTACCAGTTTATTGCACTTCCGTTTTGTCTAGCTACTGCTTCAAGAGTCTTTACAAAGGTTCTGGGGCTCTACTTGCAGTGTCCAGAACCAGAGGCATATCAGTAGCGCCATATGTGGACGATATTCTGGTTCAAGCACCATCTTGTTGTCTGGCAGAGGGCCATTCGAATTCCCTTCTAACTCTTCTTCGATCTCATGGAAGGAAGATTAACTTAGAAAAGAGTTCTCTTATTCCCAGTACCAGGGTGGAATTCCTAGGTACTATAATAGACTCCATATCCATCAGGATAATTCTTACATACCAGAGACGTTGCAAGCTAACTTCTGCTTGTCTTGCCCTCCAGACCTCCTTAAGGCCCTCTGTGGCTTAGTGTATGGAGGTGATTGGTCTCATGGTGTCCAGCATGGACATCATTCCTTTTGCCAGATTCCATCTCAGACCACTACAGCTGTGCATGCTGAGACAGTGGAACGGCGATCATTTGAATCAGTCTCAACAGATTTCTCTGGACAACCGGTCGAGAGAATCGCTCTCTTGGTTGCTCTGTCCAGATCACCTGTCCCAAGGGACATCCTTCTTGAGACCATCCTGGGAGATTGTGACTACAGACGCAAGCCTCTCAGGATGGCGAGCTGTTTGGGGTGCTAGGAAGGCACAGGGCCTGTGGACCCGAGAGGAATCTCTTCTCCCAATCAACTTTTGGAACTATGAGCGATCTTCAATGTTCTGAAGGCTTGGCCTCTTCTGGGTTCATCCCAGTTTATCATATTCCAAACAGACATTACCTCTGTTGCTTACATCAACCATCAGGGGGGAACAAGGAGCTCCCTAGCGATGAGGGAAGTATCTCGGATTCTGGAGTGGGCGGAGGCCCACAACTGCTCGCTGTCAGCGATCCACATTGCGGGTGTGGACAACTGGGAAGCGGATTTCCTTAGAAGACAATCCTTTCATCCGGGGAATGGTTTCTCCATCCTGAGGTGTTTGTTGAGATTTGCAACAGATAGGGGACACCGGAGATAGATCTCATGGCGTCCTGGCTCAATTCCAAGCTACCCAGATATGGGTCATGGTCCAGAGATCCTCAGGCAGAGCTAAGGGATGCATTAGCAGTGCCTTGGAGGTTCAATCTAATTTACATTTTCCACCGTTACCACTTCTCCCTCGGGTAGTGGCCCGCATCAAGCAGGAGCAGACATCAGTGATACTGATTGCTCCATTGTGGCCGCGAAGGACGTGGTTCGCGGATCTGGTGGGGATGTCTTCATCTCCTCCGTGGAAGTTACCTTGTCGCAGGGATCTGCTGGAACAGGGTCCTTTTGTTAACCAAAATCTAAATTCTCTGAGGCTGACTGCGTGGAGATTGAACGCTTAAGAGAGGTGTCTCTGAGAGGGTTATTGATACTCTCATTCAGATTCGCCTGTTATAGGGTCAAGGCTGCCAGGATTCTTTCCTTTCTCCAGGAGGGTCTGGAGAAGGGCTTTTCTGCCAGTTACCTGAGGGGACAGATTTAGTCCCTTTCTGTTTTGCTGCACAAGAGACTTGCAGAGCTCCCTAACGTGCAATCCTTCATTAAGGCTCTGATCAGTATCAGACCTGTGTTTAGATCTAATGCTCCACCTTGGAGAGTAAATCTTGTTCTTAAGTTTTTTCAACGGGCTCCGTGTGAGCCTAAGCATTCGGTTGACATTAAATTGTTACCCTGGAAGGTTCTTTTTCTTTTGGCTATTGCGTTGGCACGCAGAGTTTCTGAAATGGCGGCCTTGCAATGTGAGCCTCCTTATCTGGTGTTCCACACTGATAAGGCTGTCCTACGTACCCGCTTGGCTTTTCTTCCTAAAGTGGTGTCTGATCGTAACTTCAATCAGGAGATTGTGGTTCCTTCCTTATGTCCTAATCCTTCTTCTTCTTCGAAGGAACGTTTACTTCATAACCTGGATGTGATTCGAGCTTTGAAGTTTTATCTTTAAGCTACTAGAGATTTTAGGCAAACTTCTTCCTTGTTTGTTATCTACTCTAGGAAGTGTAAGGGTCTGAAGACTTCTTTGACTTCCTTATCTTTTTGGTTGAGGAGTGTTATATGCTTAGCTTATGAGTCTGCGGCACTTAGACCTCCTCAGAGGATTATGGCCCATTCACCTAGAGCGGTGGCTACCTCTTGGGCCTTTGAGAACGAGGCCTCTATGGATTAGATTTGTAAGGCGGCTACCTGGTCCTCCTTACATACTTTTTTAAAATTCTACAAGTTTGACGTTTTTGCTTCAGCCGAAGCAGCTTTTGGGAGGTTTTAAAGGCGGTGGTGCCCTCAGATTAGGGTCTGCCTTTTTTTTTACCCCTCCCGTTATCATTCTGTGTCCTCTAGAGCTTGGGTATAGTTTTCCCAACAGTAAAGAATGATGCCGTGGACTCTCCTCATATTAAGAAGGAAAACATAAATTATGCTTACCTGATAATTTCATTTCCTACTGTATGAGGAGAGTCCACGGCCCCCGTCTGTATATTCCGATGGGCGGACCAAAATTAGTTTTTTCTTCAGGCACCATTTATACCCTGATGTTTCTCCTACTGTAACTTGTTCCCTTTGCAGAATGACTGGGATATGAGGGAAGTAGGGGGAGTATTTAAGCCTTTGGCTGGGGTGTCTTTCCCTTCTCCTGGTGGCCAGGTTTTGTATTTCCCAACAGTAAGGAATGATGCTGTGGACTCTCCTCATACAGAAGGAAATGAAATTATCAGGTAAGCATAATTTATGTTTTTAAAATATTTTACATGTGTTTTATGATACTTTTACTTCAGGTCTCAAGTCACCCTAACATTTTTAGCATTATGTGTTGCACTTTCTGTATATAGTGTGTTCACTATCACTTTATGTATATACCCTCCTCCTCCATCCCCTTTTTTGTTGTTGTTAGGAATACTCTTCAAGATGTGGAAACAGATATAGTGCAGCAGGAGCAGGGAGACGGAACAAACAAGCAACATATTTTGGTGGACAGATTTATTCTACATTCTTTAAGAGGTAACTTATCTGGGTGGTTTTGTTTGATCTTAACTGCATTTCATTTAAGGGTATACTGAAGTTATGTGTTTATTTATTTATTTTTAAATTATTTTTTATTGAGGTTTAGCATAACAAACATAAAACATAAATCTCCTTTAAGTGACAAAAAAAAAAAGACACAAATACAATTGCGCAAAATATTTCCACAGTTATAAAGTACACAATAGATAGGCGAATGGAACCTCAATTTTACAATAAAATAGCATAAATGACTGACCCATGAAGAACACACATTAAGGCCAGATGACCTATAGGTATAGAAGCTAGCTGAAAGTCAGATGGGTAGCTCTTTATGAGCTTCAGAAAGAAAATTAATGATTATGTATAGTATGGGGGGGGGGGATTTCAGCGGGTAAGCACCACTCTGTAAATAAGGGAAAGAGTGGAGGGGCGGAGCCATAAGTATAAGGGCAAATTAAGGAATATGGCGGGACCTTATATAATTATAAAAAAAGTTAGTTGCAAAAGAAAATATCAGTATAAACCATATGACGTTTAATGCCATTAAGTGCAAGTGTCTATGGAGGAGGGTTGTATGGGTTAATGACTAGTAGGGTCACACAGTTAAATATTGAGGGAAGTCTGGAACATCTGTTAATATTAAACATATGGAGTAGCGCAGAAATTATGTTAGTTTTTCAATTAAAGGGGGAGAAATAGCAACGCTAATATAATTTGTTTAGAATTAAAGAGAGATGGCGTGGGGAATAGGCAAGAGAAATATGTAACTATATGCAGTTGTATAAGATTTCAGAGGTCAATAACAACTATGCTATATAAGGCTTAACTGCTGCATTAGTTATTAGCCTACCATATAGTTATGCTGCAGTACAGATGTGAAAGGGTTCCTCAAACCTAGCCCTTGAAGAGCTTGTATACATGAGGTATAAAAAACATCTCTATTATCTTGACTCATATATAATAAAGCTAAATTTTTTTTGTTATATAATACATATTATTAAGCCACATTGAAGTAGGTGAGATGAATAGCAAGTATAAATAGGTATTCATATTTCTTTCATGTAATTAGCAAGAGTCCATGAGCTAGTGACGTATGGGATATACATTCCTACCAGGAGGGGCAAAGTTTCCCAAACCTCAAAATGCCTATAAATACACCCCTCACCACACCCACAAATCAGTTTTACAAACTTTGCCTCCTATGGAGGTGGTGAAGTAAGTTTGTGCTAGATTCTACGTTGATATGCGCTCCGCAGCAGGTTGGAGCCCGGTTTTCCTCTCAGCGTGCAGTGAATGTCAGAGGGATGTGAGGAGAGTATTGCCTATTTGAATGCAATGATATCCTTCTACGGGGTCTATTTCATAGGTTCTCTGTTATCGGTCGTAGAGATTCATCTCTTACCTCCCTTTTCAGATCGACGATATACTCTTATATATATACCATTACCTCTGCTGATTTTCGTTTCAGTACTGGTTTGGCTTTCTACAACATGTAGATGAGTGTCCTGGGGTAAGTAAGTCTTATTTTCTGTGACACTCTAAGCTATGGTTGGGCACTTTTTTTATAAAGTTCTAAATATATGTATTCAAACATTTATTTGCCTTGACTCAGGATGTTCAATCTTCCTTATTTTTCAGACAGTCAGTTTCATATTTGGGATAATGCATTTGAATTAATCATTTTTTCTTACCTTAAAAAATTTGACTTTTTCCCTGTGGGCTGTTAGGCTCGCGGGGGCTGAAAATGCTTCATTCTATTGCGTCATTCTTGGCGCGGACTTTTTTGGCGCAAATTTTTTTTTCTGTTTCCGGCATCATACGTGTCGCCGGAAGTTGCGTCATTTTTTGACGTTCTTTTGCGTCAAAAGTGTCGACGTTCCGGATGTGGCGTCATTTTTGGCGCCAAAAGCATTTAGGCGCCAAATAATGTGGGCGTCTTATTTGGCGCTAAAAAAATATGGGCGTCACTTTTGTCTCCACATTATTTGTCTCATTATTTATTGCTTCTGGTTGCTAGAAGCTTGTTCACTGGCATTTTTTCCCATTCCTGAAACTGTCATTTAAGGAATTTGATTAATTTTGCTTTATATGTTGTTTTTTCTATTACATATTGCAAGATGTCCCACGTTGCAACTGAGTCAGAAGATACTTCTGGAAAATCACTGCCTGGTGCTGGAGCTACCAAAGCTAAGTGTATATGCTGTAAACTTTTGGTAGCTGTTCCTCCAGCTGTTGTTTGTATTGAATGTCATGACAAACTTGTTAATGCAGATAATATTTCCTTTAGTAAAGTTCCATTACCTGTTGCTGTTCCGTCAACATCTAATACTCAGAGTGTTCCTGATAACATAAGAGATTTTGTTTCTAAATCCATTAAGAAGGCTATGTCTGTTATTTCTCCTTCTAGTAAACATAAAAAGTCTTTTAAAACTTCTCATTGTTCAGATGAATTTTTAAATGAACATCATCATTCTGATTCTGATAGTGGTTCTTCTGGTTCAGAGGATTCTGTCTCAGAGGTTGATGCTGATAAATCTTCATATTTATTTAAAATGGAATTTATTCGTTCTTTACTTAAAGAAGTCCTAATTGCATTAGAAATTGAGGATTCTGGTCCTCTTGATACTAAATCTAAACGTTTAGATAAGGTTTTTAAATCTCCTGTAGTTATTCCAGAAGTTGTTCCTGTTCCTGGTGCTATTTCTGAAGTAATTTCCAGGGAATGGAATAATTTGGGTAATTCATTTACTCCTTCTAAACATTTTAAGCAATTATATCCTGTGCCATCTGACAGATTAGAGTTTTGGGACAAAATCCCTAAGGTTGATGGGGCTGTCTCTACTCTTGCTAAGCGCACTACTATTCCTACGGCAGATGGTACTTCCTTTAAGGATCCTTTAGATAGGAAAATTGAATCCTTTCTAAGAAAAGCTTATTTGTGTTCAGGTAATCTTCTTAGACCTGCTATATCTTTGGCGGATGTTGCTGCAGCTTCAACTTTTTGGTTGGAAGCTTTAGCGCAACAAGTAACAGATCATAATTCTCATAGCATTATTATTCTGCTTCAACATGCTAATAATTTTATTTGTGATGCCATCTTTGATATCATTAGAGTTGATGTCAGGTATATGTCTCTAGCTATTTTAGCTAGAAGAGCTTTATGGCTTAAAACTTGGAATGCTGATATGTCTTCTAAGTCTACTCTGCTTTCCCTTTCTTTCCAGGGTAATAAATTATTTGGTTCTCAGTTGGATTCTATTATTTCAACTGTTACTGGAGGGAAAGGAACTTTTTTACCACAGGATAAAAAATCTAAAGGTAAATTCAGGTCTAATAATCATTTTCGTTCCTTTCGTCACAACAAGGAACAGAAACCTGATCCTTCATCCTCAGGAGCGGTATCAGTTTGGAAACCATCTCCAGTCTGGAATAAATCCAAGCCTTCTAGAAAATCAAAGCCAGCTTCTAAGTCCACATGAAGGTGCGGCCCTCATTCCAGCTCAGCTGGTAGGGGGCAGATTACGTTTTTTCAAAGAAATTTGGATCAAATCCGTTCACAATCTTTGGATTCAGAACATTGTTTCAGAAGGGTACAGAATTGGCTTCAAAATAAGACCTCCTGCAAAGAGATTTTTTCTTTCCCGTGTCCCAGTAAATCCAGCGAAGGCTCAAGCATTTCTGAAATGTGTTTCAGATCTAGAGTTGGCTGGAGTAACTATGCCAGTTCCAGTTCTGGAACAGGGGCTGGGGTTTTATTCAAATCTCTTCATTGTACCAAAGAAGGAGAATTCCTTCAGACCAGTTCTGGATCTAAAAATATTGAATCGTTATGTAAGGATACCAACATTCAAAATGGTAACTGTAAGGACTATTCTGCCTTTTGTTCAGCAAGGGCATTATATGTCTACAATAGATTTACAGGATGCATATCTGCATATTCCGATTCATCCAGATCACTTTCAGTTTCTGAGATTCTCTTTCCTAGACAAGCATTACCAGTTTGTGGCTCTGCCGTTTGGCCTAGCAACAGCTCCAAGAATTTTTACAAAGGTTCTCGGTGCCCTTCTGTCTGTAATCAGAGAACAGGGTATTGTGGTATTTCCTTATTTGGACGATATCTTGGTACTCGCTCAGTCTTTACATTTAGCAGAATCTCATACGAATCACTTGTGTTGTTTCTTCAACATCATGGTTGGAGGATCAATTTACTAAAAAGTTAATTGACTCCTCAGACAAGGGTAACCTTTTTGGGTTTCCAGATAGATTCAGTGTCCATGAATCTATCTTTGACAGACAAGAGACGTCTAAAATTGATATCAGCTTGTCAAAACCTTCAGTCACAATCATTCCCTTCGGTAGCCTTATGCATGGAAATTCTAGGTCTTATGACTGCTGCATCGGACGCGATCCCCTTTGCTCGTTTTCACATGCGACCTCTTCAGCTTTGTATGCTGAACCAATGGTGCAGGGATTACAAGAAGATTTATCAATTAATATCTTTAAAACCGATTGTACGACACTCTCTGACGTGGTGGACAGATCACCATCGTTTAGTTCAGGGGGCTTCTTTTGTTCTTCCGACCTGGACTGTCATTTCAACAGATGCAAGTCTTACAGGTTGGGGAGCTGTGTGGGGGTCTCTGACGGCACAAGGGGTCTGGGAATCTCAGGAGGTGAGATTACCGATCAATATTTTGGAACTCCGTGCAATTTTCAGAGCTCTTCAGTTTTGGCCTCTTCTAAAGAGAGAATCGTTCATTTGTTTTCAGACGGACAATGTCACAACTGTGGCATATATCAATCATCAAGGAGGGACTCACAGTCCTCTGGCTATGAAAGAAGTATCTCGAATACTGGTTTGGGCGGAATCCAGCTCCTGTCTAGTTTCTGCGGTTCATATCCCAGGTATAGACAATTGGGAAGCGGATTATCTCAGTCGCCAAACATTGCATCCGGGCGAATGGTCTCTTCACCCAGAGGTATTTCTTCAGATTGTTCAAATGTGGGGACTTCCAGAAATAGATCTGATGGCCTCTCATCTAAACAAGAAACTTCCCAGGTATCTCTCCAGATCCAGGGATCCTCAAGCGGAAGCAGTGGATGCATTGTCACTTCCTTGGGAGTATCATCCTGCCTATATCTTTCCGCCTCTAGTTCTTCTTCCAAGAGTGATCTCCAAGATTCTGAAGGAATGCTCGTTTGTTCTGCTGGTAGCTCCAGCATGGCCTCACAGGTTTTGGTATGCGGATCTTGTCCGGATGGCTTCTTGCCAACCGTGGACTCTTCCGTTAAGACCAGACCTTCTGTCTCAAGGTCCTTTTTTCCATCAGGATCTCAAATCCTTAAATTTAAAGGTATGGAGATTGAACGCTTGATTCTTAGTCAAAAAGGTTTCTCTGACTCTGTGATTAATACTATGTTACAGGCTCGTAATTCTGTATCTAGGGAGATATATTATAGAGTCTGGAAGACTTATATTTCTTGGTGTCTTTTTCATCATTTTTCCTGGCATTCTTTTAGAATTCCAAGAATTTTACAGTTTCTTTAGGATGGTTTAGATAAAGGTTTGTCTGCAAGTTCCTTGAAAGGACAAATCTCTGCTCTTTCTGTTCTTTTTCACAGAAAGATTGCTAATCTTCCTGATATTCATTGTTTTGTACAAGCTTTGGTGCGTATAAAACCTGTTATTAAGTCAATTTCTCCTCCTTGGAGTTTGAATTTGGTTCTGGGGGCTCTTCAAGCTCCTCCGTTTGAACCTATGCATTCATTGGACATTAAATTACTTTCTTGTAAAGTTTTGTTCCTTTTGGCCATCTCTTCTGCGAGAAGAGTTTCTGAATTATCTGCTCTTTCTTGTGAGTCTCCTTTTTTGATTTTTCATCAGGATAAGGCGGTGTTGCGAACTTCTTTTGAATTTTTACCTAAGGTTGTGAATTCCAACAACATTAGTAGAGAAATTGTGGTTCCTTCATTATGTCCTAATCCTAAGAATTCTAAGGAGAAATCATTGCATTCTTTGGATGTGGTTAGAGCTTTGAAATATTATGTTGAAGCTACTAAGACTTTCCGGAAGACTTCTAGTCTATTTGTTATCTTTTCCCGGTTCTAGGAAAGGTCAGAAGGCCTCTGCCATTTCTTTGGCATCTTGGTTGAAATCTTTAATTCATCATGCTTAGGTCGAGTCGGGTAGATCTCCGCCTCAAAGGATTACAGCTCATTCTACTAGGTCAGTTTCTACTTCCTGTGCGTTTAGGAATGAAGCTTCAGTTGATCAGATTTGCAAAGCGGCAACTTGGTCCTCTTTGCATACTTTTACTAAATTCTACCATTTTGATGTGTTTTCTTCTTCCGAAGCAGTTTATGGTAGAAAAGTACTTCAGGCAGCTGTTTCAGTTTGAATCTTCTGCTTATATTTTCATTTAAACTTTATTTTGGGTGTGGATTATTTTTCAGCGGAATTGGCTGTCTTTATTTTATCCCTCCCTCTCTAGTGACTCTTGCGTGGAAAGATCCACATCTTGGGTAGTCATTATCCCATACGTCACTAGCTCATGGACTCTTGCTAATTACATGAAAGAAAACATAATTTATGTAAGAACTTACCTGATAAATTCATTTCTTTCATATTAGCAAGAGTCCATGAGGCCCACCCTTTTTTGTGGTGGTTATGATTTTTTTCTGTATAAAGCACAATTATTCCAATTCCTTATTTTTTATGCTTACACACTTTTTTCTTATCACCCCACTTCTTGGCTATTCGTTAAACTGATTTGTGGGTGTGGTGAGGGGTGTATTTATAGGCATTTTGAGGTTTGGGAAACTTTGCCCCTCCTGGTAGGAATGTATATCCCATACGTCACTAGCTCATGGACTCTTGCTAATATGAAAGAAATGAATTTATCAGGTAAGTTCTTACATAAATTAGGTTTTTTATATCACTTTGAATTACTTGAACCCAGAATTAATAAACTATACATTATAAGCACTTAGTAACAGAACAAAGGGCTGTATAAATCAATCCTGCATTTAGTATATGAGCTATGAGATAAGGAGTGACTGGGCACAACTGACTAAACCGAGTTAGATAAACATAACCTATGGTATATGAGCCGGATAACTCTGCTGGTATCTATACGAGGATTTCAGACTATATGGTCATCATTCGAGTATGTACAGCGTTTATAATGCAGGAACATAGCCCTTTTAAGATAGGTTGGGAGTAAAACAGTATATAAGAGCATAACTCAGGAACATTAAAAGGTGGCCTAATCTACCATATATATAAGTTTGGCGTATGCGGCCAACATTAACAAATAGCATAACAAAATAAGTAATGTGTGGCAAAGATGAGGAGTACCCATAAGTGAGGGATAGCACTCCCTATAGGTGATAGATAGTTAAATTCAGGGGGCATATATTAAAACTATAGCTCCTGAAATGTAAAATTAAGGTATAAAATCTGTGTATAGGCCTTACTTGCTGCCCCATTTACTACTCCCATAATAGATAAGATATTGCATTTAGGTATATAAGTAACTAAACCAAGTTGTTATAGCAAGCTAACCTAAATTAACATGTTATTTTGCTTAACATTCAGCCCACTATAGGAATTGCGTAACACAGCATTCTACTTAGATAAACAATAGCCCTAAAATATATGTAGGTAATACAATGAGGTGATTCCTCCAGGTGTAGCAGGTGAACCAACAGCTTAGTTTAAAGTAAATAAGTCCCATAAAGAGACCCAGAGGAAGGGTAGTGTCCAGGTTTCCTGCAAAGAGCAAGTTACTTTGAGGCTCTACACAAGTTACCATTACCGATAACTCATATCATATATGTGTTAAGCATCTAGTGAAATGGTTCCTTGAGTTGGCACACATCTGTATGATCCCTGTAAAAAGTCAGAACTATATACACTTGCCTCAGTTAACCTATGAGCTAATGTAATATTCGAAAATACTAGAACCTGTTCTATGAGGAATGGTCTCTTCTAACATTAATGTGTAGCTTGTTCAAGTGATCACAAAATGACTCAAAGAGCTAGTATATCATAAACCCCCTCTAACAGTGCAAAAACATATATATAGATAATAGCATGCAGCATATATGGGGACATAGTTCAGGCTACTAACCGTCATCATCACTTTCCAAAGCCCTCTATTACTTGACCCTAGTATTACATGCAAATCTTTCCTTGGAAAATAGAAAACTACGGAGTGTATCTCTTATAACCTGGCAAACACTGTCCAGATATTGCCTAGTTAAAACATATTATAACACATGACACTGACAGTATCGTATTAGATATTTTCTGATTGCAGAGAAATAAAAAAAAATAAAAAAAAATAAAGAATGCAGTCCATACATATTATCGGAAGCTACAGACTAGGTCTCTATAAAATATGTCCCTTGATAGAACTTCAGTACGAAATACAAAGATGCCACTCTCTTTTGAACTCAGTAATTACTTAGCTGTGTAAAGTCTCTCCCAATGGTGATGATGGTCCACTCTCTGGTGAAACAAATACTCACAATTGCAGCAGGCATGTTCTGAGAATATGAGCGTGAAGGGACAAAGGCAAGAGTATATCAGACCTTCAGCATACCACTCTCACATCCAGTACCACTAAATACCTCTAAGTTATCCGATGCCCAAACGAATCCAGTTCACATGCTGCGCTATACTCATATTGAACAGTTCTAGGTCAGAGGCCCCCACAGCTGTATGGACGCATCCCAGAGCCTGTGCCGTAGTTAAGCATGTAGAGCTCGCCATTAAGTTTATGTCAGCTATCCATACCTAGTGCTAGTAGCTTGGGCTCCAAGCTTCCGATGTGACACCCGGTCAGCTCTCTTCAGTCCTGTGCCAGAGGTAAGCAATGCACCTCCCTAGTCATACTGTATTGTGTGAGATCAGGGATCTGTCTCAGCTCCACGTTCTGCGGGGAACATTCCGGTATTGAAGTGATGGACCCTGAAATTGTCGTGTGATCAAAGAGAAGCGGGTCATAAGAACCTGACCGAACATCTTCCCAATCTTCATAATCAATACTCGGAAGAGGGAGTTGGTGAAGCTTTACGGAAGGGTATTCCTTAGGCAGTTCTGTCAGCGTGATTTCAGGCTCTTTGTTAGGTGACGCCATGCTGGTTGTTCCCCTTAATGCCGATGCTAGTGTGGCTGTTAAATCTGTGAAGCATCCTGACATCTGTCGGTCCAGATCTTGCAACAAGGCGTATAGTAACTCAGGACCCTCTTCCATAGTAAAGCGCCCCAGTTTTCGTCGAATAGAGACTAAAGTTGGCGGCTCGCAGGGTGGGCCCAGTTATCTCGCTGCCTATGGTGTCGCGTATTTTCCTCCAGTATAAGTTGTTAAACCCCAGATTAGTCAGATAATTCGACTTAGACAGGGTACCTTTCAGTTAGGAACCAGTTAGTAGTTATCCATATATGAAGTTAGTACAATCTTTGCTGAAAATAAGTACTTTTGTTTAATTTAGGCCTAGGAGTCCAAGAAATGTACATCTGGCTGTCTCGGCTGTTGGCTCCGCCCCCCTGTGTTTATTTATTTTAAGGACCCTTTGTTTCATTGTTAGACAAGAGGTTTCTTTCTTAAGGTGTTAAGAGTGTTTGGAAATAATCACCTGGCCACCAGAAGGAGGCAAAGACACAGTACACCAAGGGTATTAATCCCTCCCACTTCCCTGTACCTACCAGTATTTTCTTTGCCTCTCCAGGAGAAGGTGAAAATAGAGGAGGTCAGGATTTTAACTTTGAAGATCGCAGTATAGGAGAGTACTTGGCTGTGCAATGTAATCCTTCTGCAGAAGTTGTGATCACAAGCAGCCTGCCATAGATGTTGTTGAGATTGGTCCTTCATCCTATACCAGCTCTATACCAGGAGTGTGGGGAGTTTATTTCAGTGGGAATTGTGAGGTTTTCTCTGCTTTTGTCCTTTATCTAATGTTTTTTCTGCAGCTCAGCTTTGCTGTACCTGTTTAAATTCTGTGTTACACTCTCAAGTGAGTACTTCTACTGTTCCAAAGGTGGTTTGTCTTCCGTCAGTGGGCACTTCTGAGCGAGGACCTATAGATTTGTTTCCAGGTTTCAAGGACTATCTATGGTCCACTATCTCTGAGGTTTTGGTGGCTATGCTGCCCTCAACTAAGTGAAAACGTGGTTCCTCTAACTCATCTCCTAGTTCAGGATTCAGATTCTGATGTCTCTAGCTCTCATCCTCAGAGGATTAATTATCCTCTGAAGATCTGGATTCAAACCTTGATCAGGAATCTGAGGCTACGCCCTTTTTGAGGTTGAGCATTTACTATCTTTGCTTAGGGAGGTATTACAAACTTTAGGGGTTCAGGACCCTAAACCAGCAGAGTATAAGTCTGTAAAACAACTTAGTCTGTGGAGGTTTTCCGTTTCCCAGACACTGAGTTTATTTCTAAGGAATGGAGCAAGCCTGGGGTTCCATTTCTTCCATCCCCAAAATTAAAGAAGCTGTTTCCAGTTCCGGCTAGTTTAGAGCTTTGGGAGATTTCCAACGGTGGATGGATCCAAAGCCACTTTGGCTAAAAGAACTACGATCCACTTTGTAAGACAGCATTTCCTTCAGAGATCCTATGGATAGAAAGTTAGGAGGGTTCTCTCAGAAATTATTTTCTACAGGGGGGAGTTTTGTTTAAGACAGCTGTAAGTATCGCTTGTGTTGCTGGTGCAGCATTACTATGGTGCAATTCCTTATCTTAAACTTCATGGAAGGTTATTCAAGAACGTTTAAAATTCCTGAGACTGGCTAATTCTTTCATTTGATGTGTTGTAGTTGAAATCATTTGTATCAATGCAAAGAACATGACTTTAGCTGTACTTAACCACATGGTCCTTATGATTAAAATCTTGGTCAGCAGACATGGTTTCAAAGAGCAGACTTTTATCTATACCTTTTCAAGAGAAGATTTTGTTTGGACCAGTATTGAATACCATTATTTCCACTGTCACGGTTTGCAAGGGAGCGGAGTGTTTCTGCCTTAGGATAAGAAATTTAAAAGCAAAGATCTAATTATAGATTTCATTTCGTTTGTCAGTCTAGAAACCTAGAGTCGTCCTTCATGCAAAAGTCAGACACCTTTAGCGACTGCTCAAACAGACAAACTGCTATTGTTTCTTTGGAGTCCTGGTTTGAAAGTAAATGTTGCAAAAAGCTCTCTGATTCATCAAACAAAAGTTTTGTTTTTAGAAGTGATTATAGATTGTTACCATCCATGTGTCTGCATTTGACAGATCAACGCAGACTCAAGACTCACGCTTCTGTCAACTTGTCAAAAGATTCAGTCCTTGGCACTTTCTCCAGTTTATGGAGCTAGTGGGTCTGATGGTTGCAGCGTCAGACTTCATTTCATTTGCAAGGTTCCACTTACGTCCTCTTCAGCTCTGCACGCTGAGGCAGTGGGACACTCATCTCTCTGTTAGTTCAGCTGGATCCGTTTATTAATACAGTCTCTTTCTTGGTGGACTTCAAACAAACCAGTTTCTCAAAAAATGTCTTTCCTACGTCTGTCTTGGAAAATAATTACCATGGACACAAGACTTTCAGGTTGAGGTTGGGTCTGCGGGTCTCTGAGATCTCAGGGATTTTGGTCTTCTCACGAAGTGAGGTTACCAATCAATGTGTTAGAACTTTGTGTAGTCTTCTAAACTCTCCTGGCTTGGACCTTCTCATTTTAGTTTTATTTATTCAGTTGAAATCGAACAACATAACTGTGGTAGCCTATATATAACATTCCTGGTCCAATACTGGTCCAAACATCACCAGGGAGGTACTTGCAGTACTCTAACAATGAAGGAGGTATCTTGCATTATGTACTGGGCAGAATCCTATCCGTGTACGATTTCAGCAATCCACGTTCCCGGGGTCAACAATTGGGAAGCAAATTATTTGAGTTGTCAAGCTATCCATTCAGGAGAATAGTCTCTCTGTTAGGAGATTTTTGATCACTTGGTTCAGAGATGGGATCTGCCAGAGATAGAGTTAATGGCCTCTTGTCTTAATCACAAGCTCCCCAGATATGGAGCAAAGTCCAGACTCCAGAAACACTCAAGTGGGTCTGATACATGCCTTAGCAGTCCATTGGTCATTCCAATTAGCTTATCTTTTTCCCCCAATTGTACTTCTTCAGAGACTTATTGCTCGTCTCAAACAGAAACACACTTTGCCCATCCTTATAGCTACTGCATGGCCATGCAGGGCTTCTTATGCTGTAGCATTTCCCCCAACATCCAGATCTGCTGTCTTAAGGACCCTTCTTTCATTAAAGTGAATGTAAAGTCACGAATGAAAGCCCTGTTTTTAAAAATACTATTAAAAAGAGGGGCGCTTTCATTCATGAAAGTTTACATTTCAGCCGTTTTTTAAAAATACTAACCTTTTCTTCCTTGCAAGCGTGGAACACCGGAGCAGCGATTCCCCCGCCCCCAGGTCGTCTCTTCTTACTTACTAGAAATGACAAATTCAGCTTCCTCCAATCACAGCGTGGCCTCTGGCAATGTTTGCTCTGGGGGGAAGCCGTTATTGGAGGAAGCCTGATTCGTCTGACGTAAGAAGAGACGACCTGGGGGCAGGGGAATCACTGCTCCGGTGTTCCACGCTTGCGAGGAACAAAAGTTAAGTTTTTAAAAAAAAGTCTGCTATGTAAACTTTCATGAATGAAAGTGCCCCTCTTTAATAGTATTTTTAAAAACAGGGCTTTCATTCGTGAAACTTTACATTTACTTTAATGAAAAAAGGGTCCTTGAGACAGCAGATCTGGATGTTGGGGGAGACGCCACGGCATAACAAGTCCTGCATGGCCATGCAGTAGCTATAAGGATGGGCAAAGTGTGTTTTTGCTTGAGACAAGCAATTATTCTCTGAAGAAGTACAGTTGGGGGGAAAATCTTGAATCTCTCAATTTGACAGCTTGGAGGTCAAACGGTTTATTCTTCCTTAGAGGTTTTTTTTAGTGGTTAATACTCTGTTTCAGTCAGATACTCTGGTTCAGTCTTGTAAACCAGTTACTTGGAAAATGTATCACAAGGTATGTATTTTTTATCTTACCTGGTGTGTGGAAAGAGGTTTCAGTTGGCATTCCCTTAGAATTCCTAAAATTTTTCAGTTCCTGCAGGATGGATTAGATAAGGAGTTGTCGGGTAGTACTTTTGAAGGGTCACATTTCTGCTCTTTCTGTTTTTTTTCATTGAAAGATTGCTAGACTTCCAGTTATTCAAGTTTTCTCCAACATAGGTGTGTCCGGTCCACGGCGTCATCCTTACTTGTGGGGATATTCTCTTCCCCAACAGGAAATGGCAAAGAGCCCAGCAAAGCTGGTCACATGATCCCTCCTAGGCTCCGCCTACCCCAGTCATTCTCTTTGCCGTTGTACAGGCAACATCTCCACGGAGATGGCTTAGAGTTTTTTAGTGTTTAACTGTAGTTTTTATTATTCAATCAAGAGTTTGTTATTTTAAAATAGTGCTGGTATGTACTATTTACTCTGAAACAGAAAAGAGATGAAGATTTCTGTTTGTAAGAGGAAAATGATTTTAGCAACCGTTACTAAAATCCATGGCTGTTCCACACAGGACTGTTGAGAGGAATTAACTTCAGTTGGGGGAACAGTGAGCAGTCTTTTGCTGCTTGAGGTATGACACATTCTAACAAGACGATGTAATGCTGGAAGCTGTCATTTTCCCTATGGGATCCGGTAAGCCATGTTTATTCAGAAAGTAAATAAGGGCTTCACAAGGGCTTATTAAGACTGTAGACTTTTTCTGGGCTAAATCGATTCATATATTACACATATTTAGCCTTGAGGAATCATTTAATCTGGGTATTTTGGTAAAATAATATCGGCAGGCACTGTTTTAGACACCTTATTCTTTAGGGGCTTTCCCTAATCATAGGCAGAGCCTCATTTTCGCGCCGGTATTGCGCACTTGTTTTTGAGAGGCATGACATGCAGTCGCATGTGTGAGGAGCTCTGATACATAGAAAAGACTTTCTGAAGGCATCATTTGGTATCGTATTCCCCTTTGGGCTTGGTTGGGTCTCAGCAAAGCAGATACCAGGGACTGTAAAGGGGTTAAAGTTAAAAACGGCTCCGGTTCCGTTATTTTAAGGGTTAAAGCTTCCAAATTTGGTGTGCAATACTTTTAAGGCTTTAAGACACTGTGGTGAAATTTTGGTGAATTTTGAACAATTCCTTCATACTTTTTCGCAATTGCAGTAATAAAGTGTGTTCAGTTTAAAATTTAAAGTGACAGTAACGGTTTTATTTTAAAACGTTTTTTGTACTTTGTTATCAAGTTTATGCCTGTTTAACATGTCTGAACTACTAGATAGACTGTGTTCTGAATGTGGGGAAGCCAGGGTTCCTTCTCATTTAAATAAATGTGATTTATGTGACACTGAAAATGATGCCCAAGATGATTCCTCAAGTGAGGGGAGTAAGCATGGTACTGCATCATTCCCTCCTTCGTCTACACGAGTCTTGCCCACTCAGGAGGCCCCTAGTACATCTAGCGCGCCAATACTCCTTACTATGCAACAATTAACGGCTGTAATGGATAATTCTATCAAAAACATTTTAGCCAAAATGCCCACTTATCAGCGTAAGCGCGACTGCTCTGTTTTAGATACTGAAGAGCATGAGGACGCTGATGATAATGGTTCTGAAATGCCCCTACACCAGTCTGAGGGGGCCAGGGAGGTTTTGTCTGAGGGAGAAATTTCAGATTCAGGGAAAATTTCTCAACAAGCTGAACCCGATGTGATTACATTTAAATTTAAGTTGGAACATCTCCGCGCTCTGCTTAAGGAGGTATTATCCACTCTGGATGATTGTGAGAATTTGATCATCCCAGAGAAACTATGTAAAATGGACAAGTTCCTAGAGGTCCCGGGGCTCCCAGAAGCTTTTCCTATACCCAAGCGGGTGGCGGACATTGTAAATAAAGAATGGGAAAGGCCCGGTATACCTTTCGTCCCTCCCCCCATATTTAAAAAATTGTTTCCTATGGTCGACCCCAGAAAGGACTTATGGCAGACAGTCCCCAAGGTCGAGGGAGCGGTTTCTACTTTAAACAAACGCACCACTATACCCATAGAAGATAGTTGTGCTTTCAAAGATCCTATGGATAAAAAATTAGAAGGTTTGCTTAAAAAGATGTTTGTTCAGCAAGGTTACCTTCTACAACCAATTTCATGCATTGTCCCTGTCACTACAGCCGCGTGTTTCTGGTTCGATGAACTAGTTAAGGCGATCGATAGTGATTCTCCTCCTTATGAGGAGATTATGGACAGAATCCGTGCTCTCAAATTGGCTAATTCTTTCACCCTAGACGCCACTTTGCAATTGGCTAGGTTAGCGGCGAAAAATTCTGGGTTTGCTATTGTGGCGCGCAGAGCGCTTTGGTTGAAATCTTGGTCAGCGGATGCGTCTTCCAAGAACAAACTACTTAACATTCCTTTCAAGGGGAAAACGCTGTTTGGCCCTGACTTGAAAGAGATTATCTCTGATATCACTGGGGGTAAGGGCCACGCCCTTCCTCAGGATAGGTCTTTCAAGGCCAAAAATAAACCTAATTTTCGTCCCTTTCGTAGAAACGGACCAGCCCCAAGTGCTACGTCCTCTAAGCAAGAGGGTAATACTTCTCAAGCCAAGCCAGCCTGGAGACCAATGCAAGGCTGGAACAAGGGAAAGCAGGCCAAGAAACCTGCCACTGCTACCAAGACAGCATGAAATGTTGGCCCCCGATCCGGGACCGGATCTGGTGGGGGGCAGACTCTCTCTCTTCGCTCAGGCTTGGGCAAGAGATGTTCTGGATCCTTGGGCACTAGAAATAGTCTCCCAAGGTTATCTTCTGGAATTCAAGGGGCTTCCCCCAAGGGGGAGGTTCCACAGGTCTCAATTGTCTTCAGACCACATAAAAAGACAGGCATTCTTACATTGTGTAGAAGACCTGCTAAAAATGGGAGTGATTCATCCTGTTCCATTAGGAGAACAAGGGATGGGGTTCTACTCCAATCTGTTCATAGTTCCCAAAAAAGAGGGAACGTTCAGACCAATCTTAGATCTCAAGATCTTAAACAAGTTTCTCAAGGTTCCATCGTTCAAGATGGAAACCATTCGAACAATTCTTCCTTCCATCCAGGAAGGTCAATTCATGACCACGGTGGATTTAAAGGATGCGTATCTACATATTCCTATCCACAAGGAACATCATCGGTTCCTAAGGTTCGCATTCCTGGACAAGCATTACCAGTTCGTGGCGCTTCCTTTCGGATTAGCCACTGCTCCAAGGATTTTCACAAAGGTACTAGGGTCCCTTCTAGCGGTGCTAAGACCAAGGGGCATTGCAGTAGTACCTTACTTGGACGACATTCTGATTCAAGCGTCGTCCCTTCCTCAAGCAAAGGCTCACACGGACATAGTCCTGGCCTTTCTCAGATCTCACGGATGGAAAGTGAACGTGGAAAAGAGTTCTCTATCTCCGTCGACAAGGGTTCCCTTCTTGGGAACAATAATAGACTCCTTAGAAATGAGGATTTTTCTGACAGAGGCCAGAAAAACAAAACTTCTAAACTCTTGTCGGACACTTCATTCCGTTCCTCTTCCTTCCATAGCGCAGTGCATGGAAGTAATAGGTTTGATGGTAGCGGCAATGGACATAGTTCCTTTTGCGCGCATTCATCTAAGACCATTACAACTGTGCATGCTCAGTCAGTGGAATGGGGACTATACAGACTTGTCTCCGAAGATACAAGTAAATCAGAGGACCAGAGACTCACTCCGTTGGTGGCTGTCCCTGGACAACCTGTCACAAGGGATGACCTTCCGCAGACCAGAGTGGGTCATTGTCACGACCGACGCCAGTCTGATGGGCTGGGGCGCGGTCTGGGGATCCCTGAAAGCTCAGGGTCTTTGGTCTCGGGAAGAATCTCTTCTACCGATAAATATTCTGGAACTGAGAGCGATATTCAATGCTCTCAAGGCTTGGCCTCAGCTAGCGAAGGCCAAGTTCATACGGTTTCAATCAGACAACATGACGACTGTTGCGTACATCAACCATCAGGGGGGAACAAGGAGTTCCCTGGCGATGGAAGAAGTGACCAAAATCATTCAATGGGCGGAGACTCGCTCCTGCCACCTGTCTGCAATCCACATCCCAGGAGTGGAAAATTGGGAAGCGGATTTTCTGAGTCGTCAGACATTGCATCCGGGGGAGTGGGAACTCCATCCGGAAATCTTTGCCCAAATCACTCAACTGTGGGGCATTCCAGACATGGATCTGATGGCCTCTCGTCAGAACTTCAAGGTTCCTTGCTACGGGTCCAGATCCAGGGATCCCAAGGCGACTCTAGTAGATGCACTAGTAGCACCTTGGACCTTCAAACTAGCTTATGTATTCCCGCCGTTTCCTCTCATCCCCAGGCTGGTAGCCAGGATCCATCAGGAGAGGGCGTCGGTGATCTTGATAGCTCCTGCGTGGCCACGCAGGACTTGGTATGCAGATCTGGTGAATATGTCATCGGCTCCACCATGGAAGCTACCTTTGAGACGAGACCTTCTTGTTCAAGGTCCGTTCGAACATCCGAATCTGGTCTCACTCCAGCTGACTGCTTGGAGATTGAACGCTTGATTTTATCAAAACGAGGGTTCTCAGATTCTGTTATTGATACTCTTGTTCAGGCCAGAAAGCCTGTAACTAGAAAAATTTACCACAAAATATGGAAAAAATATATCTGTTGGTGTGAATCTAAAGGATTCCCCTGAGACAAGGTAAAGATTCCTAAGATTCTATCCTTTCTCCAAGAAGGATTGGAGAAAGGATTATCTGCAAGTTCCTTGAAGGGACAGATTTCTGCCTTGTCTGTGTTACTTCACAAAAAGCTGGCAGCTGTGCCAGATGTTCAAGCCTTTGTTCAGGCTCTGGTTAGAATCAAGCCTGTTTACAAACCTTTGACTCCTCCTTGGAGTCTCAACTTAGTTCTTTCAGTTCTTCAGGGGGTTCCGTTTGAACCCTTACATTCCGTTGATATTAAGTTATTATCTTGGAAAGTTTTGTTTTTGGTTGCAATTTCTTCTGCTAGAAGAGTTTCAGAATTATCTGCTCTGCAGTGTTCTCCTCCTTATCTGGTGTTCCATGCAGATAAGGTGGTTTTACGTACTAAACCTGGTTTTCTTCCAAAAGTTGTTTCTAACAAAAACATTAACCAGGAGATAGTCGTGCCTTCTTTGTGTCCGAAACCAGTTTCGAAGAAGGAACGTTTGTTGCACAATTTGGATGTTGTTCGCGCTCTAAAATTCTATTTAGATGCTACAAAGGATTTTAGACAAACATCTTCCTTGTTTGTTGTTTATTCTGGTAAAAGGAGAGGTCAAAAAGCAACTTCTACCTCTCTCTCTTTTTGGATTAAAAGCATCATCAGATTGGCTTACGAGACTGCCGGACGGCAGCCTCCTGAAAGAATCACAGCTCATTCCACTAGGGCTGTGGCTTCCACATGGGCCTTCAAGAACGAGGCTTCTGTTGATCAGATATGTAGGGCAGCGACTTGGTCTTCACTGCACACTTTTACCAAATTTTACAAGTTTGATACTTTTGCTTCTTCTGAGGCTGTTCTTGGGAGAAAGGTTTTGCAAGCCGTGGTGCCTTCCATTTAGGTGACCTGATTTGCTCCCTCCCTTCATCCGTGTCCTAAAGCTTTGGTATTGGTTCCCACAAGTAAGGATGACGCCGTGGACCGGACACACCTATGTTGGAGAAAACAGAATTTATGTTTACCTGATAAATTACTTTCTCCAACGGTGTGTCCGGTCCACGGCCCGCCCTGGTTTTTTAATCAGGTCTGATAATTTATTTTCTTTAACTACAGTCACCACGGTATCATATGGTTTCTCCTATGCAAATATTCCTCCTTAACGTCGGTCGAATGACTGGGGTAGGCGGAGCCTAGGAGGGATCATGTGACCAGCTTTGCTGGGCTCTTTGCCATTTCCTGTTGGGGAAGAGAATATCCCCACAAGTAAGGATGACGCCGTGGACCGGACACACCGTTGGAGAAAGTAATTTATCAGGTAAACATAAATTCTGTTTTTGTTCAGGTGCTTTTTAGAATCTGACCTGTCATAAAGCCAATTGCTCCTCCAAGGAAGTTCAACTTGGTTTTGAGAGTTTTACAGGCTCCTTGGTTTGAGCCTTTGCACGAATTGTAAATTCAGTTATTGTCCTGGAAGGTTTTATTTCTGTTGGCCATCTCTTTTTCTAGGAGAGTGTCTGAGTTTTCTGCTTTTTCCTGCAAAGCACTGTATTTTGTTTTTCATCAGGTTGTAATGCAGTCTTGAATACTCATTATAGTTTTTTGCCTAAAGTGTTTTTTTTCAGATAATATTAACCAGGAAATCGTAGTTTCTTCATTGTTTCCAAATCCGAAGAATTCTAAAGAATGGTTTTTGCATAATTTCAATGTGGCTAGGGCTTTGAAATATCTGCAAGCCACTTGACTAAACAGTTTTGACAGTCTTCTAGTTTATTCTTTCTTTCTTCTATAAGGTAAGATGAGTCCACGGATTCATCCTTTACTTGTGGGATATTATCCTTCCTAACAGGAAGTGGCAAAGAGCACCACAGCAGAGCTGTCTTTATAGCTCCTCCCTTAGCTCCACCCCCCAGTCATTCTCTTTGCCTACTCTAAGTACTAGGAAGGGTAAAGTGAAAGAGGTGATAAAATATTAGTTTTTAATTTCTTCAAGCAAGAGTTTGTTATTTTAAATGGTACCAGTGTGTACTATTTACTCTCAGGCAGCAGATCGATGAAGACTTCTGCCTAGAGGACGATGTTCTTAGCATTTGTAACTAAGGTCCAGTGCTGTTCCCACAGAGGCTGAGGAGTACAGGAAACTTCAGTGTGAGGAACGTTTTCATGCTTTGCAGCAGTGAGGTATGCTCAGTTATATTTCTCCAACATAGGTGTGTCCGGTCCACGGCGTCATCCTTACTTGTGGGATATTCTCTTCCCCAACAGGAAATGGCAAAGAGCCCAGCAAAGCTGGTCACATGATCCCTCCTAGGCTCCGCCTACCCCAGTCATTCTCTTTGCCGTTGTACAGGCAACATCTCCACGGAGATGGCTTAGAGTTTTTTAGTGTTTAACTGTAGTTTTTATTATTCAATCAAGAGTTTGTTATTTTGAAATAGTGCTGGTATGTACTATTTACTCAGAAACAGAAAAGAGATGAAGATTTCTGTTTGTATGAGGAAAATGATTTTAGCAACCGTCACTAAAATCCATGGCTGTTCCACACAGGACTGTTGAGAGCAATTAACTTCAGTTGGGGGAACAGTGAGCAGTCTCTTGCTGCTTGAGGTATGACACATTCTAACAAGACGATGTAATGCTGGAAGCTGTCATTTTCCCTCTGGGATCCGGTAAGCCATGTTTATTACGATTGTAAATAAGGGCTTCAAAAAGGGCTTATTAAGACTGTAGACTTTTTTTGGGCTAAATCGATTGATTATTAACACATATTTAGCCTTGAGGAATCTTTTTATCTGGGTATTTTGATATAATAATATCGGCAGGCACTGTTTTAGACTCCTTATTCTTTAGGGGCTTTCCCAAAGCATAGGCAGAGCCTCATTTTCGCGCCGGTGTTGCGCACTTGTTTTTGAGAGGCATGGCATGCAGTCGCATGTGAGAGGAGCTCTGATACTTAGAAAAGACTTTCTGAAGGCGTCATTTGGTATCGTATTCCCCTTGGGGCTTGGTTGGGTCTCAGCAAAGCAGATACCAGGGACTGTAAGGGGGTTAAAGTTCAAAACGGCTCCGGTTCCGTTATTTTAAGGGTTAAAGCTTCCAAATTTGGTGTGCAATACTTTTAAGGCTTTAAGACACTGTGGTGAAAATTTGGTGAATTTTGAACAATTTCTTCCAAAAGTTGTTTCTAACAAAAACATTAACCAGGAGATTATCGTACCTTCTCTGTGTCCGAAACCAGTTTCAAAGAAGGAACGTTTGTTACACAATTTGGATGTTGTTCGCGCTCTAAAATTCTATTTAGATGCTACAAAGGATTTTAGACAAACATCTTCCTTGTTTGTTGTTTATTCCGGTAAAAGGAGAGGTCAAAAAGCAACTTCTACCTCTCTCTCTTTTTGGATTAAAAGCATCATCAGATTGGCTTACGAGACTGCCGGACGGCAGCCTCCCGAAAGAATCACAGCTCATTCCACTAGGGCTGTGGCTTCCACATGGGCCTTCAAGAACGAGGCTTCTGTTGATCAGATATGTAGGGCAGCGACTTGGTCTTCACTGCACACTTTTACCAAATTTTACAAGTTTGATACTTTTGCTTCTTCTGAGGCTATTTTTGGGAGAAAGGTTTTGCAAGCCGTGGTGCCTTCCATTTAGGTGACCTGATTTGCTCCCTCCCTTCATCCGTGTCCTAAAGCTTTGGTATTGGTTCCCACAAGTAAGGATGACGCCGTGGACCGGACACACCTATGTTGGAGAAAACAGAATTTATGTTTACCTGATAAATTACTTTCTCCAACGGTGTGTCCGGTCCACGGCCCGCCCTGGTTTTTTTTTAATCAGGTCTGATAATTTATTTTCTTTAACTACAGTCACCACGGTACCATATGGTTTCTCCTATGCAAATATTCCTCCTTAACGTCGGTCGAATGACTGGGGTAGGCGGAGCCTAGGAGGGATCATGTGACCAGCTTTGCTGGGCTCTTTGCCATTTCCTGTTGGGGAAGAGAATATCCCACAAGTAAGGATGACGCCGTGGACCGGACACACCGTTGGAGAAAGTAATTTATCAGGTAAACATAAATTCTGTTTTTTCTGGAGAGACTGTGTATTTCAGAAAGGCTGACAGTATCCCCCTGAGGATAAGGGTAAGCAGTAATCCTAAGAGCTAATTAGAAGGGCATTACTAAGCTTGCATAAGGGGCTAATTACAAAAATGGTTGACACTGAGTTGGAAATGTTTGTGGGCAAACGTTTTATGATCTTGGAGTGCTGTTTAACGTTTTGTGGGCAATAACCTTTTGGGCAACTTTATTGAGGGTAGGCTTTGCTTATTTTTTTGGGTCTCAGAACCCACATGGCTAGTTGAAAACCGCTCTGGTGCGGTTCTTTGAGGCTGTAGAAACATCGAGTGAGATGAGCGGGGCCTATTTTCACGCCTCAGATGCGCAGTTATTTTCTCTCAGCAAGCTCCAACTCCTGAGGGCCCTGGTGAATGTTTTGGGCCAAATCGAAGCTTTAACCCCATATTTACTATCCCTGAGGGCAGGTAGGGCCACAGCAGGGCTGTGGCAAGGTGCTGAGTTTTTTTCCGGATTTAGGCCTAATTTCAATCCGGTTTGCACATCAAAGGGTTAAATGTTAAAATTCCTTGTGGGGCAATCTTAACTACATATATTGTGCCTGCTTGCAAAATTTTTAAAAATTTGGTGCATTTTAAAGCTGTTTTGCAGAACGTGTATGCTTTTTTCTCTTAAAGGCGCAGTACCGTTTTTTAAGATTATTTTTTTCACTAAATAAAGTGTTTTCATGCTTGTTTGTAGTCATTACTAGCCTGTTCAACATGTCTGACATTGAGGAAAGTCAATGTTCAATATGTTTAGAAGCCATTGTGGAACCTCCACTTAGACTGTGTCCCTCATGCACTGAAAGGTCAATAAATTGCCAAGAACATATTTTAGCTACTAAAAGTATGTCGCAGGATGATTCTCAGTCAGAAGGGAATCAGGTTATGCCATCTAATTCTCCCCAAGTGTCACAACCATTAACGCCCACACAAGCGACGCCAAGTACTTCTAGTGCGTCTAATTCTTTGACCCTGCAAGATATGGCCGCAGTTATGAATACTACCCTCACAGAGGTTTTATCTAAGCTGCCTGGGTTGCAGGGGAAGCGCAGTAGGTCTGGTGTGAGAACAAACGCTGAGCCCTCTGACGCTTTATTAGCCATATCCGATGTACCCTCACAATGCTCTGAGTTGGGGGTGAGGGATTTGCTGGCTGAGGTAGAGATTTCTGATTCAGGAAATATGTTCCCTCAGACAGACTCAGATATGACGGCTTTTAAATTTAAACTAGAACACCTCCGCGTATTGCTCAGGGAGGTTTTAGCGACTCTGGATGATTGTGACCCTATTGTAGTTCCAGAGAAATTATGTAAAATGGACAGATTTCTAGAGGTTCCTGCCTACACTGATGTTTTTCCAGTCCCTAAGAGGATTTCGGACATTGTTACTAAGGAGTGGGATAGACCAGGTATTCCGTTCGCTCCCCCTCCTACTTTTAAGAAAATGTTTCCCATACCAGACACCATGCGGGACTCGTGGCAGACGGTCCCTAAGGTGGAGGGAGCTATTTCTACCCTGGCTAAGCGTACAACTATACCTATTGAGGACAGTTGTGCTTTCAAAGATCCTATGGATTAAAAAATGAGAAAATATTTGTTCATCAGGGTTTTCTTCTCCATCCTATAGCGTGCATTGTTCCTGTAACTACTGCAGCGGACTGCAGCGTCCTTTTGGTTCGAGGCTCTTCAGGTTGAGACCCCATTAGATGATATTCTGGATAGAATTAGGGCTCTCAAGCTAGCTAATTCTTTCATTACAGATGCCGCCTTTCAACTGGCTAAATTAGCGGTGAAAAATTCAGGTTTTGCCATTTTAGCGAGTAGAGCGTTATGGCTTAAGTCCTGGTCTGCTGATGTGTCATCAAAAGTTAAGCTGTTAGCCATCCCTTTCAAGGGTAAGACCCTATTCGGGCCTGAACTGAAAGAGATCATTTCAGACATCACTGGAGGAAAAGGCCATGACCTTCCTCAGGATAAGACAAATAAGATGAGGACCAAACAAAATAATTTTCTTTCCTTTCGGAACTTCAAAGGTGGTTTCTCTTCCCCTCCTGCAAAACAAGAGGGGAATTTTGCTCAATCCAAGTCAGTCTGGAGACCTAATCAGACTTGGAACAAGGGTAAACAGGCCAAGAAGCCCGCTGCTGCCACCAAGACAGCATGAAGAGGTAGCACCCGATCCGGGACCGGATCTAGTAGGGGGCAGACTTTCTCTCTTTGCTCAGGCTTGGGCAAGAGATGTTCAGGACTCCTGGGCTTTAGAAATCGTATCCCAGGGGTATCTTCTGGATTTCAAAGATTCTCCCCCAAGGGGGAGATTCCATCTTTCTCAATTGTCTGTACACCAGACTAAAAGAGAGGCGTTCTTACGCTGTGTAGAAGACCTTTATACCATGGGAGTGATCTGCCCAGTTCCGAAAACAGAACAGGGGCAAGGGTTCTACTCCAATCTGTTTGTGGTTCCCAAAAAAGAGGGAACCTTCAGACCAATTTTGGATCTCAAGATTCTAAACAAATTCCTCAGAGTCCCATCCTTCAAGATGAAGACCATTCGGACTATTTTGCCAATGATCCAGGAGGGTCAATATATGACCACCGTGGACTTAAAGGATGCGTATCTACACATCCCTATCCACAAAGATCATCACCAGTTCCTCAGGTTTGCCTTTCTGGACAAGCATTACCAGTTTGTGGCTCTTCCCTTCGGGTTGGCCACAGCTCCCAGAATTTTCACAAAGGTGCTAGGGTCCTTCTGGCAGTTCTAAGTCTGCGGGGCATAGCTGTGGCGCCCTATCTGGACGATATCTTAATCCAGGCGTCGACTTACCAACTAGCCAAGTCTCACACGGACATCGTGTTGGCTTTTCTAAGATCTCACGGGTGGAAGGTGAACGTGAAAAAGAGTTCACTTATCCCTCTCACAAGAGTTCCATTCCTGGGAACTCTGATAGATTCGGTGGGCATGAGAAATTTTTCTGACGGAGGTCAGGAAATCAAAGATTTTATCCATCTGCCGAGCTCTTCATTCCATTCCTCGGCCGTCAGTGGCTCAGTGTATGGAGGTAATTGGCTTAATGGTAGCGGCAATGGACATAGTTCCGTTTGCTCGCTTGCATCTCAGACCACTGCAACTATGCATGCTCAAACAGTGGAATAGGGATTATGCAGATTTATCTCCTCAGATAAATCTGGACCAAGAGACCAGAGACTCTCTTCTTTGGTGGTTGTCACAGGATCATCTGTCCAAGGGAATGTGTTTCCACAGGCCAGCGTGGGTCATAGTGACGACGGAAGCCAGCCTATTTGGCTGGGGTGCAGTCTGGAATTCCCTGAATGCACAGGGTTTGTAGACTCAGGAGGAGGCTCTCCTCCCGATAAATATTCTAGAACTGAGAGCGATATTCAATGCGCTTCAGGCGTGGCCTCGGCCAGATTCATAAGATTCCAGTTGGACAATATCACGACTGTAGCATATATCAATCATCAGGGGGGAACAAAGAGTTCTCTAGCGATGATAGAGGTTACCAAAATAATTTGATGGGCAGAGACTCACTCTTGCTATCTATCAGCAATCTATATCCCAGGAGTGGAGAACTGGGAAGCGGATTTTCTAAGTCGTCAGACTTTTCATCCGGGGGAGTGGGAACTTCATCCGGAGGTGTTTGCACAATTTATTCATCAATGGGGCACACCAGAATTGGATCTGATGGCGTCTCGTCAGAACGCCAAACTTCCTCGTTACGGGTCCAGGTCAAGGGATCCTCAGGCAGTACTGATAGATGCTCTAGCAGTACCCTAGTCGTTCAACCTGGCTTATGTGTTTCCACCATTTCCTCTCCTTCCTCGTTTGATTGCCAGAATCAAACAGGAGAGAGCTTTGGTGATTTTGATAGCACCTGCGTGGCCACTCAGGACTTGGTATGCAGACCTGGTGGACATGTAATCTTTTCCGCCATGGACTCTGCCACTGAGACAGGACCTTCTGATTCAAGGTCCGTTCCAGCATCCAAATCTAGTTTCTCTGCGGCTGACTGCTTGGAGATTGAGCGCTTGATCTTATCCAAGCGGGGTTTCTCGGAGTCGGTCATAGATACCTTGATTCAGGCTCGAAAGCCTGTCACCAGGAAAATTTATCATAAGATATGGCGTAAATATCTTTATTGGTGCAAATCCAAAGGCTACTCATGGAGTAAGATCAGGATTCGTAGGATTTTGTCCTTTCTCCAAGAAGGATTGGAGAAGGGGCTATCAGCTAGTTCCTTAAAGGGACAGATATTTTCTTTATCAATTCTACTGCACAAACGTCTGGCAGATGTTCCAGACGTTCAGTCATTCTGTCAGGCTTTAGTTATGTCATGATTTTGTCCGTTCATCGCCGTGTCACCGCGGCTCCCGAATCTTCTCTGAGTGAATGACGTCACGTTGCTTAGCTTCCTCGACACACCCCTCTGATGACGTCGCCGCTCCTGCCTTTAAACCACGGCGGGAGATCTTACTCGGGGCCCGTTTGTTTGTTCCCCTTGGAGTTTGTGAGTACCATACCTAATTCTGTTCTATATTCCTGTGTACCGACTTCTGCCTGCCTGACCAAGCCTTTTGCCTTAACCCTATTACTGATGTTTGGATACAGACTTCTGCCTGCCTGACCTTGCTTTTGCCTTATTCTACTACTGATGTTTGGATGCCGACTACTGCCTGCCTGACCTTGCTTATGCCTTATTGCATCTTTTCTTGGGTAACTATAAACCTGCTTAAAGGGACATTTACTTTTACCAGCTGCAAAAGAGAACTTTGTCTTTCTGTTTGTCATAAGCCTGCTTAAAGGGACATTTACTTTTACAAGCTGCAAAAGAGAACTTTGCCTTTCTGTTTGTCATAAGCCTGCTTAAAGGGACTTTACTTTTTCAAGCTGCAAAAGAGAACTTTGCCTTTCTGTTTAAAGGGACATTTACTTTTACAAGCTGCAAGAGAGTACTTTGCCTTTTTGTTACAAGCCTGCTTAAAGGGACATTTTCAAAACTGCAAATAAGAGCATTATCTTTGTATTTTTCTAACCTGCTTAAAGGGACGTTTTTTCCTTTGTGGCTTCCTTGCATACTGGAACAATTATTATTTTTTGTTATCATTATCATCTGTTTCCTGAGTGGGTCACGTCCTGGTTATTTCTCAGTGTGCTAGCGTGTGTTTTTCTATTCACGCTAGCAGTTGGGTTGCATCCCGGACTGATTCCTAAACGGCTGACATTACATTACAAACGGGCCATAAATGGACCCCACTGAATTATCCATGGCCGTGGCTCACCAGGGACAGCTATTGGGATCTCATGCCACCCACTTGCAGTCTCTGGACACTAAACTTGATCAAATAACTGCTCTATTACAAAATTTGGTTGCTACTGCACCTCCCAATCCTAATCCCAATCCTAATCCTATTGAGGCATTACCTCCTTCGATTCCTAACAATCAGTCTCAGGTACAACTGAGTCCCAGGATACCTCTTCCGGATAAATATGATGGGAATCCTGAAGAATGTAGAGGCTTTTTGAATTAATGCCGTCTCCATTTCCGGAATAGCCCTACTCTTTTTGCTACTCCCTCTTCTAGAATCACATTTCTTATTTCTTTAATGAAAGGAAAAGCCTTGCCTTGGGTATCACCTTTGCTAGAAAAGAATGACCCTATACTTTTGGATGTTGATACATTTCTCTCTCTATGTTTTCAAATGTATTTGATAAACCTGGAAGATCATCCGCTGCTGAAGCCACTCTCTTGGATTTACGTCAAGGTAGTCAACCAGTTTCTCAATACGCTATTGAGTTCCGTACCCTTGCCTCTGAAACTACTTGGAATCAGGGAGCACTTAGAGCCGCTTTTAGTAAAGGACTTTCTGAGCGTCTCAAGGATGAATTGGTGTATCGGGAACTTCCAGAATCCTTGGAAGCCTTAATAAATCTTTGTATCAGTCTCGACGCCAGATTTCGTGAACGCCAACAAGAAAAGGATAGAACACAGAGGTCTTCAACTCGAACTCCTTTTCGTTTGGCTCCTCGTTTTTCTAATCCAGTCACTCCTGCCTCTCCTACTCCTGATCAGGCTGAACCCATGGAAGTGGGAAGTATAAAATTAACTGAGACTGAACGCTTGAGAAGACGGACTCTTGGCTTGTGTCTATACTGTGGCCTTAAAGGGCATTTATTAAGGGATTGTCCTACTAGGCCAGTAAAAGCCAGGGCTTAACTCTAGTCCAGGGAACTGAGTTAAGCCAAAACAGTTGTCATTCCCTATACAAGAAACTTTTTGTTCCAGTAACCCTTCAAATTGGACATAGTAAGATTCATACCCAAGCTCTTATCGATTCTGGTGCTGGAGGAGTGTTCATTGACTCTACATTCGTCTCTACTCACTCTATACCATTACTAAAGAAAGAGTATTCAATTTCAGTCTCTACGGTCAGTGGAGATCCTTTGGGTTCTGGATATATTCAGTTTGCTACTCAACCCTTACTTCTCACCGTAGGAATACTTCATTCCGAGACAATTTGTTTTGATGTCATTCCCACTCCTCAATTTCCCATTATCTTGGGACTACCCTGGCTCCAAGTTCACAATCCTACTTTTTCTTGGACTTTCAGGGAACTCACTTCCTGGGGATCTACATGCCAGACTAAATGTCTTCAAAAGATCACCAAGTTACCACTCACTATTGCTCTCACTATCGAAACTCCGGATTCCTTACCTATGCCTTATCATGACTTTGTGGATGTTTTCTCCAAAAAAGAAGCTGAACGTCTTCCTCCTCACCGTCCTTTTGATTGCCCCATTGATCTCCTTCCCGGGGCTACCTATCCTCGAGGCAAGACATATCCACTTTCTAAACCTGAAAACATGGCTTTGGAAGAATATATTAAAGACAATTTGGCTAGAGGATTTATTCGACCCTCCTCTTCCCCTGTAGGGGCTGGTTTCTTTTTTGTAGGATAAAAGGATGGCGGATTAAGACCCTGTATTGATTACAGAGGATTAAATCTGATTACCATCAAGAACAGTTATCCTCTACCCCTTATTCCTGAACTTTCTACTTATCTTCAGGGAGCCACCATATTCACCAAGCTTGATCTACGTGGTGCATACAATCTGATCCGTATACGCAAAGGAGATGAGTGGAAAACTGCTTTTAACACTCGATTTGGGCATTACGAATATCTGGTCATGCCCTTCGGGCTATGCAATGCTCCGGCGGTTTTCCAACATTTTGTAAACGAGATCTTTCGTGATTTTTTGAATATCTTTGTCATCATATACCTTGACGATATCTTAATTTTTTCTCAGAACCACCAAGATCATGTGCACCACGTCAAGAAAGTACTTCAACGTTTAAGAGATTTCCATCTGTTTGCTAAACTGGAGAAATGTTCTTTCCATCAAAAATCCATACCCTTTCTGGGTTATGTAATATCAGCATCTGGATTTGAAATGGATCCTACTAAACTTTCTGCCATATTGGATTGGCCTAGACCTGATTCTTTGAAGGCTTTACAACGTTTTCTGGGCTTCGCCAACTACTACAGGAAGTTCATCAAGAATTTTGCTACTATTACTTCTCCCCTTACTTTTCTCACTAGAAAAGGACAAAACTGTAAAAGATGGCCTCCTGAGGCTATAGAAGCTTTTGAGTCTCTCAAAGAAGCTTTTTCCTCTGCACCTATTCTCCGTCGCCCAAATCCAGATTTTCAGTTTATCCTGGAAGTTGATGCTTCCTCTGTTGCTGCTGGAGCTGTTCTGTCTCAACGAATACCGGAGACTGGAAGGATTCATCCTGTTGCTTTTTTCTCTAAAAAATTCACTCCTTCTGAATTTAACTATGACGTAGGGAATAAAGAGTTGCTTGCCATCAAATGGCCTTGGATGAATGGAGGCATTGGCTGGAGGGTACTTCTTTGCCATTTACCATACTCACTGATCATAAGAACCTTCTTTATCTTCAAACGGCCAAACGATTGAATTCCAGGCAAGCACGCTGGTCATTATTCTTCTCCCGGTTTCACTATAATTTGTCTTACATACCTGGTTCAAAAAATATTAAAGCAGACGCCCTTTCCAGACAATTTCAAGATACCCCAGTTCCTGAGTCTGGTACCATTCTCCAACCTCATAAAGTCATAGCCCAGCTAACAACTTCTTGGTTACAAGATTTACAGTCTGCTCAAAGGAATCTTCCTTTGTCCTGTAAACCTCCCGATGGTTTACTCTTTGTTCCTGAACGCCTTTGTTCCAAGATTCTATTTTGGGCTCATGATAGTCCCCTTTCTGGACATCCTGGCATCAGTATTACCACTCGAAATCTCAAACAGCATGTCTGGTGGCCTACTCTCTCTCAAGATGTTAAAGATTACGTCTCAGTATGCACACAATGTGCCATGAACAAAACTCCTCGCCAACTTCCTTCAGGATTGCTCCAACCATTGCCCATACCTCATCAGCCTTGGACTCATGTATCCATGGACTTCATTACCGACCTTCCCTTGTCAGCTGGAAACAATACTATTTGGGTGGTGGTCGACAGGTTCACTAAGACTGCTCATTTTGTACCCTTACCAGGATTACCATCTGCCAAAAGACTCTCTGAACTTTTTATTTCACATATTGTAAGAATCCATGGATTTCCTCTAGATATTGTCTCAGATAGAGGGGTACAGTTTGTTTCTCGATTTTGGAGATCACTTTGTAAACATTTTGGAACTACAATATCCCTGTCTACTTCTCATCATCCACAATCTAACGGCCAGACTGAAAGGGTAAACCAGTGTCTTGAAACATATCTTAGACATTATGTGGATCACTATCACTCTAACTGGACTTCTTACCTTCCTTTGGCTGAATTGGCTCATAATGCCCGGTACAATTCCTCCCTTCAGACCTCTCCTTTTCATGCGGCTTACGGATATCAGCCCAGAACATTTCCTTTGCATACTTCGTCCACAGTGAATCCTGCTTCTGATCTTACTGCCAGAAGATTAACTCGACATTGGCGGAGAATACATCGTATCCTTTCTGTAGCTTCTAAACGTTACAAGTTCTTTTCAGATCTTCGACGGAAGAAGGCTCCCAAGTATCGCCCTGGTGATAAAGTTTGGATTTCCTCTCGTTTTCTTCGCCTGAAACAACCTTCTAACAAATTGGGACCACGATACGTGGGTCCTTTCCGAATAATGGGTCAGGTGTGTTCCACTGCTTATCGGGTGGCTTTACCCAAGACTCTCAAAGTCCATCCGGTATTCCACGTTTCTCTTCTAAAACCTGTGATGACTAACAGGTATTCTAAACCTTTTTCTAAACCTCCACCTCTGTTTGTGCATGGACACCCTGAGTTTGAGATCAGCCATATTCTGGATTCCAAGCTTCGTGGCAAGAAATTGTATTATCTCATTCATTGGAAAGGTTATCCAGTCACGGAACGATCTTGGGAACCGGCTCATCAGGTAAATGCTCCTACTTTAATCAAGACATTCCACAAGACTCATCCTGATAGGCCTGGTCCTGTCCCCCGGAGGGGTCCTTGAGGAGGGGGGTGCTGTCATGATTTTGTCCGTTCATCGCCATGTCACTGCGGCTCCCGGATCTTCTCTGAGTGAATGACGTCACGTTGCTTAGCAACGTGACGCTTCCTCGACACACCCCTCTGATGACGTCGCCGCTCCTGCCTTTAAACCACGGCGGGAGATCTTACTAGGGGCCCGTTTGTTTGTTCCCCTTGGAGTTTGTGAGTACCATACCTAATTCTGTTCTATATTCCTGTGTACCGACTTCTGCCTGCCTGACCAAGCCTTTTGCCTTAACCCTATTACTGATGTTTGGATACCGACTTCTGCCTGCCTGACCTTGCTTTTGCCTTAACCCTGCTAATGTTATTTGGATACCGACTTCTGCCTGCCTGACCTTGCTTTTGCCTTATTCTACTACTGATGTTTGGATGCCGACTACTGCCTGCCTGACCTTGCTTATGCCTTATTGCATCTTTTCTTGGGTAACTATAAACCTGCTTAAAGGGACATTTACTTTTACCAGCTGCAAAAGAGAACTTTGTCTTTCTGTTTGTCATAAGCCTGCTTAAAGGGACATTTACTTTTACAAGCTGCAAAAGAGAACTTTGCCTTTCTGTTTGTCATAAGCCTGCTTAAAGTGACATTTACTTTTACAAGCTGCAAAAGAGAACTTTGCCTTTCTGTTTGTTATAAGCCTGCTTAAAGGGACTTTACTTTTTCAAGCTGCAAAAGAGAACTTTGCCTTTCTGTTTAAAGGGACATTTACTTTTACAAGCTGCAAGAGAGTACTTTGCCTTTTTGTTACAAGCCTGCTTAAAGGGACATTTTCAAAACTGCAAATAAGAGCATTATCTTTGTATTTTTCTAACCTGCTTAAAGGGACATTATTTTTTCCTTTGTGGCTTCCTTGCATACTGGAACAATTATTATTTTTTGTTATCATTATCATCTGTTTCCTGAGTGGGTCACGTCCTGGTTATTTCTCAGTGTGCTAGCGTGTGTTTTTCTATTCACGCTAGCAGTTGGGTTGCATCCCGGACTGATTCCTAAACGGCTGACATTACAAGTTAGAATCAAGCCTGTGTTTAAACCTGTTGCTCCGCCATGGAGTTTGAATTTAGTTCTTAAAGTTCTTCAAGGGGTTCCGTTTGAACCTATGCATTCCATAGATATTAAGCTTCTATCTTGGAAAGTTCTGTTTTTAGTTGCTATCTCTTCGGCTCAAAGAGTTTCTGAACTATCTGCATTGCAATGCGACTCGCCTTATCTTGTTTTCCATGCTGATAAGGTGGTTTTGCGTACCAAACCTGGATTCCTTCCTAAGGTTGTTACTAATAGGAATATCAATCAGGAAATTGTTGTTCCTTCTCTGTGTCCTAATCCTTCTTCTCAGAAGGAGCGTCTGTTGCACAACTTGGACGTGGTTCGTGCTTTGAAGTTTTACTTGCAAGTGACCAAAGATTTCCGTTAAACATCTTCTTTGTTTGTTGTCTATTCTGGAAAACGTAGAGGTAAAAAAGCTACGGCTACCTCTCTTGCCTTTTGGCTGAAAAGCATCATCCGTTTGGCATACGAGACTGCTGGACAGCAGCCTTCTGAGAGAATTACAGCTCACTCTACTAGAGCAGTGGCTTCCACATGGACTTTTAAAAATGATGCTTCTGTTGAACAGATTTGTAAGGCTGCGACTTGGTCTTCGCTTCATACCTTTTCCAAATTTTACAAATTTGATACCTTTGCTTCTTCGGAGGCTATTTTTGGGAGAAAAGTTCTTCAAGCAGTGGTGCCTTCTGTTTAACCATCTGTCTTGTCCCTCCCGTTCATCCGTGTCCTATAGCTTTGGTATTGTATCCCACAAGTAAAGGATGAATCCGTGTACTCGTCTTACCTTATAGAAGAAAAGTAAATTTATGCTTACCTGATAAATTAATTTCTTCTATGGTAAGACAAGTCCACCTCTGCACCTTGTAGTTTCTCCTTTTTCTTCCTGTACTTTCGGTCGAATGACTGGGGGGGTAGAGCTAAGGGAGGAGCTATATAGACAGCTCTGCTGTGGTGCTCTCTGCCACTTCCTGTTAGTAAGGATAATATCCCACAAGTAAAGGATGAGTCCGTGGAGTCGTCTTACCATAGAAGAAATTAATTTATCAGGTAAGCATAAATTTACATTTTTTTTGGGTAAACTCAAAGGACAGAAAGCTACGGCTGTTTCTTTAGCATCTTGGTTAAAGAGTTTATTTCATAAGGCTTACATAGAGGTGGGACAGTCTCCTCTTTTGCACATTACTGCTCATTCCACTCGTTCAATGTCTACTTCCTGGGTCTTCAAGAATGAGTCTTCAGTAGCTCAGATTTGCAAGGCAGCAACTTGGTCGTCTTTGCACACTTTTACCAAATGTTTTAATTTTTATGTGTTTGCCTCTGCTGAGGAAGCCTTTATCAGGAAGACTCTTCAGACTGTTCTTTCCAGTAAGTAGGTGCCTGCCTTACCTTTTTATTTCATGTAATTGGCAAGAATCCATGAGCTAGTGACGTATGGGATATACAATCCTACCAGGAGGGGCAAAGTTTCAGAAACCTCAAAATGCCTATAAATACACCCCTCACCACACCCACTCAGTTTTACAAACTTTGCCTCCTATGGAGGTGGTGAAGTAAGTTTGTGCTTGATTTTTATGATTTCTTCTGTGATAAGCGCTTCTAAGCATTCTGAAGCCCAATTCCTCTCAGAGTACAGTGTTTGTCAGAGGGATGTGAAGAGAGTATCACCTGTTTGATTTTAGGGTTTTCCTCGCAGGAAATCTTTTCAAGGGTTCTTTGTTATCGGTCGTAGGGATTCATCTCCTACCTCCCTTTTGAGATCGACGATATACTCTTATATACCATTACCTCTGCTGATAGCTCTCAGTACTGGTTTGGCTATATGTGGATGGGTGTCTTTCGGTAAGTATGTATCATTATTTTAAGACACTCTCAGCTATGGTTTGGCGCTTTATGTATTAATATAAAGTTTTAAATATATGTATTTATTTTACAAGATATGACGAGTCCACGGATTTAATCCTTACTTATGGGATATCGCCTCCTAGTCAGCAGGAGGAGGCAAAGAGCTCCACAGCCGAGCTGTATATATAGCTCCTCCCTTCCCTCCCACTCCAGTCATTCTCTTTGCCTGCGTTAGTGAAAGGAGTGAGGTAAACTGAGGTGTGAGTTTAGATTCTTCAATAAAGAGTTTATTATTTTTAAAATGGTGCCAAAGTGTACTATTTTTTCATTGGAGCAGCATCTGGAGTTTATAACCTTATTGTTTTGGGAACTGATGAGGTTTTACCTGCACTGCGCCTCCCACATTTATGCTGCTCTTCTGTGATGGCTTTAGAGAAATTTAACTAAAGCCCTTCTGACTGCACAGGACCTCAGGAGGAAGATTAGACCCCCTGACACTGTGAGTCTCTCATGCTGTTCCTCAGCATGCAGGTAAGTGCAGTCTGTTTCTGGGGTCTTTTGCACTATATAAAAGGAAAGTGACATTCTCAGAATGGTCTGTACTTTTTTTCTCAGGGGACATGAGGCTTATATGTCGAGATATATGAGAACCGACATTGAGCGTTATCCAGACACTCTAGTTTGATTGTGTTATCAAGAAGCGTTGGGATATGAATGAGATATGGGCAATCTTCATTCAGACACTCTAGTAAGATTAATTTACCTAGAAAAGCTGAAACGTTAATTTGGCATGTGTGTGTTTCTCTTTTATGGAGGACAAGTCTGACATTGGGAGTTGCGGAGCCTTAGGGGTTAAGTTTTTACTTTACTCCGAGGCTTTGGCCTGCATTGACTTTTTTTCCCCGGGTTCTGATGCTCACTATGGGCGGGGCTTTGTTCTGGCGCGCTTTAGCGCAGTTGTACCGCTTGTCATTACGGCATCTTGTACACTTGTCTCATAGTTTATACAAGTGATCTTCAACACGCAGGTTCGCTTTATCCTTGGTCAGTGAGGAAAGGTAGGAGCCGCAGCAGAGCTGCGACGTGGTGACTAAGAAGTTTTTGTGTTTTTTGGTTCCCTCTCTAATAGGGGAATGTGAAGACAATTTCTATTTGACATAGTTCATATAGCAAGATAAACTGTTTTTTTTTTCTTATTAAAGACACATTACCATTAAAAAAAAAAAGTTAAAGATTTTTCATTCTTATATTTTTCAGTGTTGCTGACCAAGCTTGCATTTTTCTGTTCAGGTTGTCAAAATGGATGATCTTGAGCAATCTACATGTCTTATGTGTTTAAATACCATTGTGGAACCCCCAGTTACACTTTGTCCCACATGTATTGACAGGGCATTAGAGTGTAGAGAGAAAACTTTCTTTAATAAAGCTATGTCTAATGATGGTCCTCAGACTGATGAGTCTCAGGGTATACCACAACTTTCTCCCAAAGCGTCACAGCCTTTAACGCCCACGCAAGTAACGCCATGTTCTTCCACGGCGTCTGCATCATTTACTCTGCAGGATATGGCTGCAGTTATGTCCTCTACTCTTACAGACGTTTTATCTAAGTTGCCGGTGTTACAGGGCAAACGTAGTAGAAAAGAGATTCAGGTGGGCCATACGACTTCTGATTCTTTGATGGCAATCTCCGATGTACCCTCCCAGGGCTCTGAGGGAGGGGGTAGGGAGGCTCTGTCTGAAGGGGAGCTGTCTGATTCAGGTAGTGTTTTACCCCAGACAGATTCGGACGTGATGTCCTTCAGATTTAAGCTTGAACACCTTTGCCTGTTACTAATGGAGGTTCTGGTGACTCTGGACGATTGTGACTCTATTGTGTTCTCTACAGAGAAATTGTGTAAGATGGACAAGTATTTAGAGGTTCAATCTTATTCTGACGTTTTTCCAGTTCCTAAGAGAATTTCGGAAATTATTAATAGGGAATGGGAAAGACCGGGTATACTGTTTTCACCCTCCCCTATTTTTAAGAAAATGTTCCCTATACCTGACACTGTTTGGGATTCTTGGCAAACGGTCCCTAAGGTGGAGGGGGCTATTTCTACCCTGGCTAAACGTACGACTATCCCTATTGAGGACAGTTGCGCTTTCAAGGACCCTATGGATAAAAAGTTGGAGGGTCTTCTTAAAAAGCTATTTGTTCACCAGGAGTTTCTTTTACTACCGACGGCCTGCATTGTACCAGTCACAACTGCGGCTGCCTTTTGGTTTGACGCCTTAGAAGAGTCTCTTAAGACTGAGACTTCTTTAGAGGAAATAATGGATATAATTAAGGCCCTTAAGCCGGCTAATTCTTTTGTTACAGACGCCGCCTTTCAGATAGCCAAATTGGCAGCTAAGAATGCAGGATTTGCCATTCTAGCGCGCAGAGCCTTATGGTTAAAATCTTGGTCTGCGGATGTGTCCTCTAAATCTAAACTTTTGGCTATTCCTTTCAAGGGGAAGACTCTATTCGGGCCTGACTTGAAAGAGATTATTTCTGACATTACGGGAGGTAAAGGTCATCTCCTACCTCAGGATAAAACATTTAAGCAGAGGGGTAGACAGAGTAATTTTTGTTCCTTTCGAAATTTCCCCTTTCCCCTCCCCTCTTCCTCTTCCGCTAAGCAGGAAGGGAACTTTGCACAATCCAAATCCGTCTGGAGACCCAATCAGACTTGGAACAAGGGTAAACAACCCAAGAAGCCCGCTGCTGCTCCCAAGACAGCATGAAGGGGCGGCCCCCGATCCGGGACCGGATCTATTTGGGGGCAGACTTTCTCTTTTTGTCCAGGCTTGGATAAGAGACGTTCAGGATCCATGAACACTGGAAATTGTGTCTCAAGGGTATCATTTGGAGTTCAAAAATTCCTTCCCAAGGGGAAGGTTTCTTCTTTCGCGAATGTCTGTAGACCAGATAAAAAGAGAGGCGTTCTTATGTTGTGTAAAAGACCTCTCCACTATGGGAGCAATTTGTCCTGTTCCAAAACAAGAACAAGGACAGGGATTTTACTCAAACCTTTTCGTGGTTCCCAAAAAAGAGGGAACGTTTCGACCCGTTTTAGACCTCAAGAGTCTAAACAAGTTCCTCAGAGTCCCATCTTTCAAGATGGAGACGATTCGGATAATTCTTCCATTGATCCAGGAGGGTCAATATATGACTACCGTGGACTTAAAGGATGCTTATCTTCATATTCCTATCCACAGAGATCATCACCAATTTCTAAGATTTGCCTTCCTGGACAAACCTTTTTCAGTTTGTGGCTCTTCCTTTCGGGCTGGCCACGGCACCCAGGATCTTCACGAAGGTTCTAGGGTCTCTGCTGGTGGTTCTCAGACCGCGGGGCATTGCAGTGGCGCCTTATCTGGACGATATTCTGATCCAGGCGTCGTCTTATCAACTGACAAAGTCTCATACCGACATGGTTCTGTTCTTTCTAAGGACTCACGGGTGGAAGGCAAATCTTAAAAAGAGTTCACCAATTCCACAGACAAGGGTTCCTTTCCTGGGAACTCTAATAGATTCTATAGCAATGAAGATTTTCTTGACGGAAGTCAGAAAATTAAAGATTCTGAATACATGCCGAACCCTTCAGTCCAATCCTCGGCCATCAGTGGCTCAGTGCATGGAGGTAATTGGGTTGATGGTGACGGCAGTGGACATCATTCCTTTTGCTCGTTTTCATCTCAGACCGCTACATCTGAGCATGCTCAAGCAGTGGAATGGAGATTATGCAGATTTGTCTCCTCAGATAAATCTGGATCAGGAGACAAGAGACTCTCTTCTCTGGTACTTGTCGCAGGATCATCTGTCAAAAGGGATGTGCTTCCGCAGACCCTCATGGGTGATAGTGACAACGGACGCCAGCCTACTAGGATGGGGAGCAGTCTGGAATTCCCTAAAGGCTCAGGGTGTGTGGACTCGGTCGGAGTCTTTACTTCCAATCACTATTCTGGAATTGAGAGCAATATTCAATGCGCTTCAGACCTGGCCTCAGTTGGCTTTGGCCAAATTCAACCGATTTCAGTCGGACAACATCACGACTGTGGCTTACATCAATCATCAGGGAGGAACAAGGAGTTCCTTAGCGATGACAGAAGTGTCCAAGATAGTTCGGTGGGCGGAGGCTCACTCTTGTTATCTGTCAGCAATCTACATCCCAGGAGTGGACAACTGGGAGGCGGATTTTTTGAGCAGACAGACGTTTCATCCGGGGGAATGGGAACTCCACCCGGGGGTCTTTGCTACTCTGATTCTCAGGTGGGGCAGACCAGGATTTGGATCTGATGGCGTCTCGTCAGAATGCCAAGCTCCCAAAGTACGGATCCAGGTCAAGGGATCCTCAAGCCGAACTGATAGATGCCTTGGCAGTGCCTTGGTCGTTCAGCCTAGCTTATGTGTTTCCACTGTTTGCTCTCCTTCCCCGGGTGATTGCACGAATCAGACAGGAGAGGGCTTCAGTGATTCTCATCACTCCTGCGTGGCCTCGCAGGACTTGGTATGCCGATCTGGTGGACATGTCCTCTCTGCCGCCGTGGAAGCTTCCATTGAGGCAGGACCTTCTCTAATTTCTCTGCAGCTGACTGCTTGGAGATTGAACGCTTGATTTTATCTAAGCAAGGGTTCTCTGATGCAGTTATTGATACCTTAATTCAGGCACACAAGCCTGTTACTAGAAATATTTACCATAAGATTTGTCGTAAATATCTTTATTGGTGTGAATCCAAGGGCTACTCAAAGAGTAGGGTTAGGATTCCCAGGATTTTATCTTTTCTCCAGGAGGGATTGGAGAAAGGGTTGTCAGCAAGTTCCTTAAAGGGACAGATTTTTGCTTTGTCTATTTTGTTACACAAACGTCTGGCAGATGTTCCAGATGTTCAATCTTTTTGTCAGGCCCTGACTAGAATCAGGCCTGTGTTTAGACCGATTGCTCCTCCTTGGAGTTTGAATTTAGTTCTTAATGTTCTTCAAGGGGTTCTGTTTGAACCTATGCATTCCATAGATATTAAGTTGTTATCTTGGAAAGTTTTATTTTTGGTTGCTTTATTTTCTTCTGCTCGCAGAGTTTCTGAGCTTTCGGCATTACAATGTGATTCTCCTTATCTTATTTTCCATTCTGATAAGGTGGTGTTACGTACCAAACTTGGTTTCTCCAACATAGGTGTGTCCGGTCCACGGCGTCATCCTTACTTGTGGGATATTCTCTTCCCCAACAGGAAATGGCAAAGAGCCCAGCAAAGCTGGTCACATGATCCCTCCTAGGCTCCGCCTTCCCCAGTCATTCTCTTTGCCGTTGTACAGGCAACATCTCCACGGAGATGGCTTAGAGTTTTTTAGTGTTTAACTGTAGTTTTTATTATTCAATCAAGAGTTTGTTATTTTAAAATAGTGCTGGTATGTACTATTTACTCTGAAACAGAAAAGTGATGAAGATTTCTGTTTGTAAGAGGAAAATGATTTTAGCAACCGTTACTAAAATCGATGGCTGTTTCCACACAGGACTGTTGAGAGGATTTAACTTCAGTTGGGGGAACAGTGAGCAGACTTTTGCTGCTTGAGGTATGACACATTCTAACAAGACGATGTAATGCTGGAAGCTGTCATTTTCCCTATGGGATCCGGTAAGCCATTTTTATTACAGAAAGAAAAAAAGGGCTTCACAAGGGCTTTTAAGACTGTAGACATTTTCTGGGCTAAATCGATTTATATATAAGCATATTTTATACTCCATAGCCTTGAGGAATTATTTTAATCTTGGGAATTATGTAAAATAACCGGCAGGCACTGTATTGGACACCTTATTCTCTAGGGGCTTTCCCTAATCATAGGCAGAGTCTCATTTTCGCGCCTCTATTGCGCACTTGTTTTTGGGAAGCAGGACATGCAGATGCATGTGTGAGGAGCTCTGATACATAGAAAAGACTTTCTGAAGGCGTCATTTGGTATCGTATTCCCCTTTGGGCTTGGTTGGGTCTCAGCAAAGCAGATACCAGGGACTGTAAAGGGGTTAAATGTAAAAACGGCTCCGGTTCCGTTATTTTAAGGGTTAAAGCTTCCAAATTTGGTGTGCAATACTTTTAAGGCTTTAAGACACTGTGGTGAAATTTTGGTGAATTTTGAACAATTCCTTCATACTTTTTCACAATTGCAGTAATAAAGTGTGTTCAGTTTAAAATTTA